>NC_056746.1:1523556668-1523796668 GCF_019279795.1 Protopterus annectens | reverse complement strand
CAATATAGAGACAAGATGATCAGCTTTAACAATTGGCTTAATGTCTGGTGTCATTCAAAGGGGATCCAGTGTCTGTCTGCCTGGGATGACATGCTTGACAAGCCACGCTGCTCAGCAAGGGACGGCTTGCACCTGTCACCCTGGGATTCGGATATTGGCTAAGGCTCTTGCCACCCCATAGTGCCTTTTTAGGCAAGGCTCAAATTCTAAACCTACCACCCTAGAAAACAAAATGGGTAGAAACTGAGGGTAATGCTGCTCAATGCCAGAAGTCTAAATCTCAAAATGCATGCACTCGAGGCCCTTCTCAGTATGGAGAACATCGATGTCTGTGCTGTAACTGAAACCTGGTTCAAGGCTCCTGAGAGCACCCGGCACTATTAGGTTTTACCTCATATCATGCGTTCCGGCCCCAAAACCCGGACCACACCACAAAAGGAGGGTGTATCCATATTCATAAAGGATACCCACACCTCCAGGTTGGTGGCAACACCAAGCCGGAAACCATCCAGGTGCAACTAACCATAGGCAAAACTGCTCTACAAATTGTAGCATGCTACAGGCCACCCTCTCAAACTCAGGAACCCCACACAGCCTTCCTGAAGACACTGGAGGGTATAAATGTATCTCCAAACACCATCATATTGGGTGACTTCAACTACCCGAATATAGACTGGGAACATTACTCAAGCCCTAACTTTCTAGCCCAACGGTTCCTGGAGTTCATAAATTCAAATGCCATGGAACAGCTAGTCACTGTTCCCACAAGAGGAGAAAATATACTAGATCTCATTGTCACAAACATGGGGACAAAATGCTCCACACGGAAGTATATCCCTCATTGGTGAGATCTGATCATAAACTAATCTCACTGGAAATCCACATCCGCCCCCACCCCAAACAAAAAGACCATAGTGAAGAACTTCTCTAAAGCAAACTTCACACTACTCAAGACTGGTGTGGTATCCTTCAAGGCCCCTGAGCCAGAGGAAACCACAACCCAAGCTGCGGAAGCCCTTACAAATGCCTTCTATGAACACCTCCAGGACTGCATGGATCAGGCAATCCCAAATAAAACCAAGACTCTTTCCACAAAGGGCAAGCGTCCAGTCTGGTGGACCCCAGCCATTAACAAACTTTACAATAAGAGGAGAAAGCTATTACATGATAGAACAAAATCCATAAAAGGGAAGTCACCCCTGATCATTATTAGTAAAAAATACGAGCACTCATAAAATCAACTAAGGCCAATTTTGAGAGAAAAATTGCCATGGATTCAAAGGACAATCATAAGGCCTTTTTCAGCTATGTTAGGAACCTGGGTGGAAACTCCCAGATATGCTCAGAATTAGTCCAAAATGATACAAAATCACTGAACCCACAGACATTGCCAACATACTGGCAGACAGGTTCAGTGCAAACTTCACCCCTCTCCCCTAAAGGAGAGATAACTATCCCAGCCGAGTGTAGCCTCCCGGACATCTCAAATGCGCAGGTGAAAGCTGCTCTCTCTAAAGCTAAAAACACAGCATCAATGGGACGGATGGTGTCCCCGGCTGTGTGCTACCTGAGCTAAATGAGGAATTAAACCCACATAAGGCAGCTGTTTAATCTCAGCCTTACCACAGGATACATGCCCAAGGAGGGCGCGGCAACTGTGGTCCCACTCCACAAAGGCGGCCTCACGGACCCTGGTAATTACCGCCCCATAAGCTTAACAAGTCTAGTCTGCAAAGCTATGGAGAGGATCATAATGGAGCTCATAAACAAAGATATAGGGGACTTGCAGACATTGGACCCGACCCAGTTTGGCTTTGTCAAGGGAAGATCATGCCTTTTGAACTTGGTCAACTTCGAAACAGTCACCAAGGCCATTGATGAGGGAAAGGCAGTCCATACAGCCTACCTTGACCTTGCAAAGGCTTTCGACACAATACCCCACGCGGGTATTGTAGAAAAACTTACCAGCTTAAATGTAAACCCATATGTCACAAGATGGGTTGCAAACTGGCTTAAGGACAGAACCCACAGGGTTAGAGTTGCTGGCGCTGTGTCAGACTCCAAGCCGGTCACAGGTGGTGTCCCACAGGGCTCGGTCCTTGGCCCCCTATTGTTTGGCATCTACTTCTCAGAAGTACAGGCCAACATGGGAGGACTTTGGCTGACAAAGTTTGCAGACGACTGCAAACTGGGCGCCATAGTGGAAAGTGCATCGGACACGGATATCCTTCAGAAGGGACTCACGGAAACAGATAGTTGGTGCCAGAGCCATGGCCTGAAGTTAAACGCCAAAAATGTATAGTCATACCCTTCGGGAAAAACAAGGTAACCCCAAGCTACCATATAGGTGGCAATCCACTAAGCACAGAAGAGGTTATCAGGGACCTGGGGACCCAGGTTGACAGTGGCCTTTCTTTTGACACTCACATTGCTAAAGTGGTTAGAAAGACCTTCTACATTGCCCACCTGATCATGAAGGGATTCACATCCAGATCTAGTGAGGTCATTGTTCCCCTGTACTCTTCACTTATCAGACCAATGATCGAGTACAATGCCCCATTCGGGATGTATCTCACCCGACATCTGCAGCAATTGGAGAGACCCCAAAAGTTCCTCACCAAAAGGATAAAGGGACTCCAAAATCTGTCATATGCTGCCAGATTGAAGAAACTCCAGCTCTATTCAGTCGCATACCGTCTGCTCAGAGGTGACATGTGCCTGACATACAAGGCCATGTCCAACCCGGAATTAATGGACATGCTCCACCTCAAAAAATCCAAATCCACCAAAACCACTAGAGCAAGTGACTTAAACCTTAGCACAGATATAAATAGGATGTGCTGGAGGGATAGATTAAGACTCCCTATGCTGTGGAATAAAATCCCGGTCCATGTGAGGCAGAGCACCTCGCTGACTCTGTTCAAGAGAAATCTAGACCTGTGGATGGGAGATCGTAGGTTTACCCCGGGAATCATATCTGTGTCACTGCTGGACAGAGGCACAACAAACTAATGGGCACAGTATTTTTTCATATAAGGGGTGGCGTAAGCCACAAAAATTTGGGCTAGGCTTATAAATGCCTTAGGGCAGATAGCCTAGTATAAACCTATGAACCTATGAACCTAAGACAAGAAACATGATTAATTTCTCCTATTTTCTATACTAGGCCAGCTTACTTAGAGTTTCAGGGTTATATGTTTGACTTACTAATACAGGAAGGCATGGGGGAATAGGCAACACTTCCAGTTCTGCATTCAATGCAACACAAATTAGATGACAGTATAAGAGCTGTAATTAACAATGTTTACACTGCACAGACAGTCAATGATATAATATCATTCTCGTTATGCACAGACAGTCAATGATATAATATCATTCTCGTTATGCACAGACAGTCAATGATATAATATCATTCTCGTTATGCACAGTCAATGATATAATATCATTCTCGTTATGCACAGACAGTCAATGATATCATATCATTCTCGTTATGCACAGACAGTCAATGGTATAATATTCTCGTTATGCACAGTCAATGATATAATATCATTCTCGTTATGCACAGACAGTCAATGGTATAATATTCTCGTTATGCACAGACAGTCAATGATATAATATCATTCTCGTTATGCACAGACAGTCAATGATATAATATCATTCTCATTATGCACAGACAGTCAATGATATAATATCATTCTCATTATGCACAGTCAATGATATAATATCATTCTCGTTATGCACAGACAGTCAATGATATAATATCATTCTCGTTAATCTCTTCCTTTTTTTTTCACATTTCCAGAAATCCTGATGAGATCAGAGATAACCACAGGCTTTAACTGAGGAAGCAGGTACGGCAGGTTCCCTGTCCTCATGAATATGATGCATCATTACCAAAAATAAATGATAAAAAAGAATGCATACATTTATAAACTTCATAGCAAGACCAAAAAAAGTAGTCAGGAAAACTGAATGCTTCCTTACTGATGGTTATGGCACTGTCATCTCATCATTATTTCTCGTATACTTGGTGAACTCAATTAAGTACTCTAGAAATGCATACAGTTCTTCAGTCATGATCCAGTATTACAAAACATATAAAATGTGGAAGTGCAAACATATCACTTAGCACTCGGGTATGTATCAGTTGACGTTGTTATGATGATTACTATAAATTTAATTACTGTCAGTTTAAATGTACTGAACAAAATTGCTATTTTAATTTTCTCTGTGAAATAAAAGCATTTGCAATGCAATACTTATGATTTCTTTTGTATCCTTTTCTTCTTTCTCCTTCTGCTGACCCAGTAAAGCCTGGGCCACCCTAACTGCAGTCGAGCTAGGTGAGGGAGAGATCATCACCAGTGTGGGAGTGGTGGCTGCACCCTTGCGGGCACACAACAGCATGGCAGACTGGAAAGCTAGCATCCTGAGCTTCCAGGCCTGGTGGAGGCTGCAGTAGAGAGGTTTGTGGAGTGGCAATGGGGCCCATACCAAAGTCTCTTTCAGTGGGTGTAAGATTTATTGCCTCAGCTGGAACTGACCACCAAAGATCTTGAACTCCATACCACTGGGGGTCTCCAGCTCAGGATCATCACCGTAGGGAACACTGAGGCTCTCCAGACTGGGATGAAAGTGGCTGTAGGGGCCCTGTCACCATCACCTTTGTGTCTAGTCCACCTTCAGTCTGTGTCTCCCCTTCCATCTGCGAGCACGGCACATTGTTCCTGTCTTTTATGACTGTGTTAATGCCATTAATGCTTTCCAAACTCTCTCACCTACACAATCTCTCTTTCTTCATCTTCCCTTACACATACTGAGAAAAGGAGTTCAGTCCCAACAAAAAAGACCCATTCTTTCCTTGCACAACCCTCTTAATGCCTTCCTATCTCTTTCCCCTTTCCTTACTTCTAAAAGCCAAAACAGGGTGTCAATACAAGAACATCTCCACAGTGAAGTAAAAGCCTATAACTTTTTGATACACTGCTGGCCACCTGCACTGAGCCATAACCAGTACAAGCTCTTGAGGAAAGTTCCTGAGATGGTAGCACATCTCTCCATTCACTGCCAACTGCAGAAAAATATACAAAAGTATTTGTCACTTTATGAACATGTGCAACATATACAAAAGTGTGCCAGTTTTGCACATATCTGGATTCTTCAAAGCTCAGTTTACACAGATTAAACTCTGCAAAATTATACTTGTTTTTTCTATGCTGGCCTGACAGCATCAAAAAACAGTGCTGCTCGTTCTCACCTCTCATATTTACATATAGGTGAAGAGTTGCAATTCGCAAATTCACCTTACACGTGTGCAAATACTCCTACTCAAAAATGCCATTTTAATCCTAGGATTTCAAAGCATCCTGTTCTTTGAATGAGATGTTATACTGAGGTCCCATCTGCTTGAGTTGGGAGTAGTTCAGGTAGATGTAAAAGATCCCACTGCACCTATAAAGACAGTAGAGGTCCTTTATTCATAACTTCAATTTACAAAATATTTACATATTTACAAATACTTACAAATACCGCGGTGGTGGTGCTGCGGTAGCATTGTCGCCTCACAGTTAGACGTTGTCCGTTCGATTCTCAGTTACAGCGTCTTCTGTGTGGCGACATGCGTGAATGGGTGTTCCTTCGTTGAAGGTTGTGCATTAGGCCCAGCAAGCCAGCACGTAAAAATCTACTGCCAATCATTAGCGGACCGGAGTTCCGCTGTGGCAATCCCTAACCGGGAAAAGCCGAAAGACACAACAACAACAACTACTTACAAATATACAAATATTTATACACATCTGTTTATACATATTCATAATTTCCTTTACAATCCCAATAAATTGTTATCCCTATTACACCCCATTCCTTTTTCCATAACCACCACCTGATTTTAATTAATACTCTTGCTAAAATCCATTTACTATTAAACATAATTTTGTTCATTCCTTCATTCTATAAAATATAAATTCTTTTAACGTATTCTTTACTTCTGTTCTTACAATATCCATGTTTAATCATACCCATGTTTATTTTCTATATTTCTATATCTTCAAAAAATCTTTATATAATGTTCTTAATAACTTTTTTACTCATTTACATTTCAAAAACATATTCCAATAGGTGCTTTTACTTGACAATGTACACAAATTCTATCACTTTTCTTTCTGTTTGGCATAGTGCCTTTTACTGGCAATTTATTCATTACAAGTCTCCACAAAAACATCTTGACATTCTATTTTCTGATTACACCATTTGCTTCTTACTTTTGTATTTTATTTTTTCATTTGTTAGATTTTTCATGGCTTTACATGGTAATGTTTTATCATTACATTTTTATACCATAGTTTTATATCTTCTTCTATATCAATTATTTTCCACAAAAATATTTTTTCTAGTAAACATTTTATTTCTTCGTTTATACACTTTCTTCTACTCCTTTTTACCATACTCCCAAATTCATCACAATTACATTTATAAAATTTTACTACTAATCTCTCAACTTTTTCTTTTATCCACTTTTAACACTTTGTACAAATTAATGAAGCAGTACATACCTCCTTCCTCTTTATTCACATACAAAACCCCTTTCTGCTGTGTTTAATCTAGAACCCCATATAAATGGAAAAAAATATCTGCAAGAATGCCTTTTCAAATACTGTTGGCAATAAAAATACACTTGCTAAGTATGCTATTTCCCTTTAATACCGAATTTATCAAATAGACCTATTTTCTGAATGATAATTATGTTCTACAGAAAAGGAAGGTTTTACTTCTATTGTTTTTCCCATTGAATTCTACTTACAATCTTTATTACTGAATTTTACACTTAACACAGAAATTTCATTCCTACATACATACATACCCACTACCTTTACTATATCACCTAAACCTTTACTTTTCACTCTAAAGTCATCACTATCCCCTTTAGACACCAATTTGTGCAAATTACTTAAATCTAAATTTTGTTTCTACAGTTGTTATAATGTCATCTGCATATGTTCACAGAAAGTACAGTTTTGTACCTACCATAAATGTAGATGTTCGAGTGTCTTCATTGCTGCAGTCATTACACTTGGGGTTATCCTGCCGTCAGGCGGTCCCGCAGTCGGCCAGAGTTCCAAAGTCTTGGTCCGGGGTCAGTTGCTGTCGCTTCCTCCCTGACGTCAGTGCGCCAGGGGTATATAAGATGCAGCCGACGCCATTTTCTTCAGTTTTTCTTGGTCCAGATGTCAGTTGCCCCCAAATAGGAAGGCAATATACATTGCTAATAACAGATACATAAAAAATGAAAACCAATCCCTTCAGTTACAAGCAAATACACCAAATAGGTTATATAGGTAATAAGATACAGATAAGTCCCAGGTAAGAAAGTGGGGATGGAGGGTGGGTAACCTGGACTGCAGCAGTGAAGACACTCTAACATCTACATTTATGGTAGGTACAAAACTGCACTATGTTCATCGTGTTTCACTGCTGCAGTCATTACACTTGGGTAGAATCCCAAAGCTAAGATTGAGAGGCTGGTGCTAAAAAGCATTTGGAGTGGCTATAAGGCCCTGCAGCACTGCAGTGGCAAAGCCAGCTCTGGATTTAGAGTAAAGAGGCAGGTGGTAATGCTTGGTAAAGGTATGTACTGAACTCCAAGTTGCTGCTTCCAAAATATCCTTGGTAGGTACTCCTCCGAGGTAGGCAGCTGAAGTGGCTGTAGCTCTGGTGGAATGAGACCTGATGTTGCTAGGTACAGTTTTTCCATGTTGTGTGTAGCAGAAACCTATGCAGTGCCCTATCCATTTAGAAATGGTCTGTTTTGAAATAGCTTTTCCCTGTGATCCTGCAGCATATGCTACAAACAATTGCTCAGTTTTTCTGAAGGCTTTTGTTTTGTCCAAATAGTAGAGTAGCTGTCTGTGTATGTCCAATGTATGCAGAAGTCTCTCCCCTTTATTCTGGGGATTTGAATAAAATGTTGGCAAGTGAATAGTTTGGTTTAGGGCCACACTTGATACCACCTTTGGCATAAAAGTAGGGTTTGTTCTTAAAGACACCCTGTCTTGATGAAAATGATGAAAGGTTCCACTGCCATTAGCGCCTGTAACTCTGAAACTCTTTGTGCTGAAGTTATTGCCAAAAACAGAGCAGTTTTCCATGAGACATATTTTAATTCTGCTGAATTTGTTGGTTCAAAAGGATGTAAAGTTAATTTCTCCAAGACAAAGTTGACGTCCCAAGTTGGAGTTGGTGCTCTACGGGGTGGTCTTATGTTTTTAGCCCCTCTGATGTACTGTTTTAGCAAAGGATGCGAGAAAATTGGTGGATCTGTGTTGTAATGAGCAGAGATGGCAGAGGCGTGGATTTTAATGGATGAAAAAGATGGGCCTTTGTCCAGCATCTCAGTCAAACATTGTAGTATCTGAGGAATATTAGGGACAAGAGGGTCAAGGCCTTGAGTCTGGTTCCAGGCACAGAATCTCTTCCACTTTTCTGAGTAGGTTTTCCTGGTGCTAAGCCTCCTGGCCTCCAAAATAACATCCATCACAGCTTTAGTGAGAGGTGTAGTCTGCTTTATTAAGTAATCTGCCATGCAGCCAGGTTTAATGTTTTGAGCTGGCTGTGAAGTATCGGATTGTTTTGCTGAGTCAGAAGGTGCGGAACTTGAAGTAAAATCCATGGAGGGCCCTGTGCTAAGTTCTTTAAAATTGGATACCAGTGCTGGCGTGGCCAGTCTGGGGCAATCAGGATCATTTTTGGCTTTTCTTGTCTGGCTTTTAGGAGTACCTTTGAAAGGAGAGGCAGAGGTGGAAAAGCATATACTTGTATAAGAGAGAGCATCCACTTTCCATGCTTGTGTGTGGTAAGTTTTTGTGCAGAATTTCTGTAGCTGGCAATTCAGTGGGGAGGCAAACAGATCTATGTCCGCGCTCCACCATTTTTGTGTTATGCTGAATATTTGTGGATTTAATTTCCACTCGTGCGGATCCATGATGTTTCTGCTTAAGTCATCTGCCAGAGTATTTCTCTCTCCTGGCAGGAATTGTGCTTGCAGATGAACTTGAAAGGTTAGAGCTGTATTCCACAAGGTCATGGCTTGTCTGCAGAGGGGGTATGAATGAGTGCCCCCTTGCTTGTTTATGTACATCACTGTGGTGTTGTCGGTCTTTAGTAGTAGTTGTCCTGGATGTAGAAAGTTCTTGAATGCTGTTAGGGCATTTTGTACAGCTAGCATCTCTTTTTGATTGATGTGAAGATGCCTTTGTTCTGCGGTCCACTTGCCCTGAATACATTTTCCTGCCATGTGTGCTCTCCAGGTGTAATCCGAAGCATCTGTTGTCAGTGTTTGACTGGCTGAGGGCTGAGTGAAAGGTTGTCTCTTGTTGAGGTGATATGCCTGTGCCCACCATCGAAACTCCTGTTGTAGGCAGGGAATGAGTGGTATTATTGTTTCCAGATTGTGACAGTGTTGAGACCAAACATTCTTTAGGCACCATTGTAATTTCCTCATATGCAGTCCGGCATATGGAATTAGTAGTATGCAAGATGCCATAAACCCCAAAGCCTGCAGAATTTTTCTTGCAGGGAGTTGGGTTTTTGTTGCCATCAATTGAAAATATTGAGTCAGTTGTCCTTGCTTGTCTGGCGTGAGATAAGCCATCTGGGCCGTTGTATTTAAGCTGGCACCCAGGAATATTATCTCTTGTGAGGGCACTAGTTTTGACTTCTTTTCATTTACTGTGTACCCTAGGCAAATTAGCAAGTTTTTTACAAACGCCAGATGCTTTAGAAGAATGTCCTTGCTTTCTGCTTGAATAAGGCAGTCGTCCAAGTATGGGTATATTTGAATTCCCTTTTGTCTGCAAAATGCAATTACTGGTGCCAGGCATTTTGTGAAGACCCTGGGTGCAGTAGATAAGCCAAAGGGCAGTGCAGAGAATTGGTAATGCATTGAACCAGCTAAGAGTCTGAGGTATTTTCTGCAAGTCTGTCTGATAGGGACATGCAGGTATGCCTCCTTGAGGTCCAAAGTTACAAGCCAAACCTTCTTGCCCAGCATGGGAAGAAGCTGCTGTAGTGTCAACATTTTGAATTTTGGAACATCCAGGTAAGTATTTAGAGAAGAAAGGTCCAGAGTGGGTCTCCAGGCTTTGCCCTTTCTGGGGACCAGAAAGAGTCTTGAGTAAAATCATTGTCCTTGCTCCTGTGGTCGTACCCTTTGAATAGCTCTCATTTCCATGAGGGCTATAATTTGTTTTTGAGCCTCTGCCCATTGATTCTGTGGCAGGTTTGACATTCCTTTTAGCCTTGGTAAAGTGTGAAAGTGGAACCTGTAACCTTGGGACACAAAATTCAGAACCCATTTGTCCTGGGTGATCATATGCCAATTGTGAGAAAAAAGTGCTAGTTTTCCCCCCAAGGGGGCTGCCAAGTGGAAAGTGCTTGGCAGCTGAAGAGGGGAAGTCATTGGGATTGCTTCCTATAAGGTTGTGGCCTGTCTTCCCCTCCTTTTTGGGTTGATGCACCCCATTGTCGAGGTCTGTAAGAACCTTGGGGCTGAGCTCTGCCTCTTGGATGTCTGTATCTGCCCCCCTTTGTGGTCTCTCTGAAACTGGAAAGGACCAATTCTTTGTAGGCCAATTTCTGCTAAATCGAAAAGGCTGAACCTGTAAGAAATCCTTCACTGTTTGCATAGATTTAGCCTTATCCTCCATTTTCTTTAATATCTCTTCTGCTTTAACTCCAAATAAAACATCCTGCTGCAAAGGTGCATCCAATAATTTTACTTTAACATGATCAGGTAAACCTTGTTCTTTTAACCAAGCATGCCTTCGAATTACAGACCCTGTAACTGCTGCTCTACAAGAAGCCTCTAGTGAATCAAAACCACATTGCAAAGTATGTTTTCCCACTTGTTCAGCTGCATGCAATAAATCCTGCATTTCCTTACAGTCAGGATGTTCTGAATTTGGAAGCATTTTTTGTTTTAATTGAGGCATTAAATATTGTTGACATTTAAGCATGTGGAACTGGCAATTTAAAGCCTTCATTGCTAAAGTTGCAGAAGTGTAAACTTTCTTCCCCCCCATCTGTCTAATGCTCTAGAATCCCTGTCAGAGGAAACTGGATTTTTAGCTGTGGAAGCCTTTACCCCTTTGGGACTCTGAGAAATAGTTTCTGGGTCAGCAGCAGAGCTTTTGTAAAGAAATTTGTGAGAGTCTGGGACTCTGTAGTATCTGTCTGGTTTGACTCTCTGAGCCTTTTCTTGGATTCTGAGTAATCCTAGCCCTCCCAATGGAAATGCTCCCTCATGGTATGTAAAGTTTCCCCAAAGGAGTAGTCCTCTGGAGGAGAGGCTGAAGGAACTGATTCTTCAGCATCAGAATCCTCATAGGGGAGTATAGAGTATCCCTGATCTGAAGAGGAATCCGAAGAAATGGAAACCTGGTCAGAGGAATCATAGTCTGCATCCTGCCTAGGCCTTTTATCAGGAGGGGGATGGGAACCCCTGATCAGAGTAATTAAGTCTTCAGCCATTTTGAGCATCTGTTTCTTAGGCATGGAAACCTGTCCTGGTGAATGCTGTACTTGCTTCTTTGTCTTTAAAGAGGTTTTAGACTTGGTAGTAGATTTGATAGTGAGTTGAGACGGTCTGAATACACCCTCTGAAACCGAGGCCTGCTCAGCGGCTCCAGATCCCTCTGAAGGGTTAGTTTCGGTAGGCCCTAAATCTTGAGTATCTAGAGGCCCAGCCATCTCCACGTGGGAGTCGGATGCGGCCTGTGGTTCTGATGTAGCGGTCGTCAGAGGCTGCAAAGGCGCCTCACTGAAAACTGGAGAACTGGCGACTGGCCTAGAAGAGGATTCGTCGTCAGTTTTGGACCTCAGATGCCTGTCCTTGTCTTTGCACTTTTTGTGTATCCCGGTCGTCGGTTCTTCCTACGGCATGGTATAATTGAACTTTCTGCCAAAATAATGTCGGGCAAAATCAAACCAACATTTAATAGTGTGCTTGTTAAATCTAGCACAAAACCGACAACTAGTGACGTCGTGGTCTGGGCCTAGGCATGGGATACAGTAAGAATGAAAATCCTTATGAGGTATTTGCTTCCCACAAGAAATACAATTAACTTTTACTGACATCGGTCTGAGGCAAGAAAAAGTTTCCCCAACGGGGTACTTAGCTTTATAGAAGACTTTGGTTCTGAAATTCGAATTGAAAATCTCAGGAGTCGGCCGACCGGCACTTGCGAACTGCTTTTGCTTCGGGCACCGCGAGGCAAGAAAGACTGGAGAAAATGGCGTCGGCTGCATCTTGTATACCCCTGGCGCACTGACGTCAGGGAAGAAGCGACAGCAACCGACGCCGGACCAAGACTTTGGGACTCTGACCGACTGCGGGACCGCCTGATGGCAGGATACCCCAAGTGTAATGACTGCAGCAGTGAAACACGAACATCTGGAATTCTCAACCCTTCAGGTATTACATACCCCACATCCTTCATTTTGTAATTTATTTCACATACTATCACTCATAACTAATGCAAAGAGTATACGACTCATTACACATCCCTGTCTTACACCACTCTACCTCTTGGCTTAACCAGCCATTTACGGGTATTTTAGTTTATTATTGTTATACACAGACATACGTAATTTCCTAACTTTCACACACATATATTCTTTCATTATTACCCAAAAGATTTCATGTCCAACTGTATCAAATGCCTTATTAAGATCTCCTATCAAGATTTTCACTTCTTTTCTGTTCATAATATTATCCATAGTTCCTCTAACCTTAACAATTTGACAACTCTTCCTCTTTACACTGTATATACTATCATCCATAATATTTCCTATTTAGTTTCAAATTCCTTTTGTATTACTTTCATAAAAATCTTATAAACATCATTATTCAATGCTATTGGTCTCACTTTAATTATCTACTTTCCTTCTTCAACATGAATTTTAATATTCCACTACATAATTCTTTATACATAAAACCTTCATTTAAACATTCAATTAAAATCTTTAACAATTTTTTTGCCAATCCCTTAACTTTTTATGCATTTCATACCCTATTCCATCTAGTCCTGCAGCTGACTCTATATTTATTTGTCCTATTACTTTATCTAGCTCATTTAAAGAAATATCCTTTTCTGCTAACTTTTTTTTTTATTTTCCATGATTTTTTCACTACCTTCTTTTTTCTTTAAACATTTCTTGTACATACTGTACTACACTATTCATAACCTTTTCCTGAGTTTTCTGTTTCTCCTTTTACATTTTTTACTTCTCTCATTAAACTACCATCTTCCTTTACTAATTTGCTTAAGTAATTCGATACTTCTTTTTCCTTGTAAATATCTTTTCTTATACAACAACTTGTACTTTTTCTTGATTTCTTTCATACAATTCTTTTTCTTTGTCAAAGTATATTCTGTCATTTATCCATGATGGTGCAGCGGTAGCGTTGTTGCCTCACAGCAAGAGGTTCTCCTGTTCGATTTTTGGCTGGTGTGCGGGGAGTACTTTCTGTGTGGAGTCTGCATGCCCTCCCCGCAGTCGAGTGGTGTTCCGAAAGACATGCGTGAATGGGCATGCCTTCGTTGAAGGTTAGGCGTCGAGCTGGCAACTCGGCACCGTAAAAACCTACTGCCAATCATTAGTGGACTGGAGTTCCGCTGTGGCGACCCCTAACCGGGAAAAGCCGAAAGACCAACAACAACATGTTCTAAAACTCACAATACATTTTATGTTCTTTTACATTTTTCTTTCTCTACTTTTCTCACATAATGTTGTTACTGTAAATACATTTTTTATATTTTTCCTTAAATGGCATCCACCTTTCAAACCGAATTTTATAAAATATTCTCAGTAATATGATCTTTTCATAACTGATTACTAATCTCTTCCTTCTTCATTCCATGCTTTTTCATTTATCCTTTTTACTCCTTTGCCTATTTGAATATATTTGTTTCCTTTATCTCTAGCCATATTGCAAGACAATCAGGAAAACTTGTTTTAACTACCTCCCCTTCTCCTATAACTAAACCTTTTGATACTATAAAATAATCTATTTCAGTTCTATAAACACCCCTTTTGTATGTCCATGAATTTTTGGACCAAAGTTTTAACTTACCACATTTTACAACTTCTAACATTTTTATTACATAATTTCTTTTCTTTTTATGCTTGCCTCAATTAAAGACTCTTGTTACTATAATAGTCACATTTATCACTACATAGTCTAAAACCTGATGAAATAACCTTTCCCTTTCTTTAAAAACAGCATAAGCATATAATGTTACAATTCTATACAATTGTTTTTTTCCATTTTAAATCTACAATGGTTAACCTTTCCATTTTTGATAAAGTTGCATATAATAGCTTTATTGTATTTCGACAAAATATGGCTATTGCAGAGCATATCTCATTTCCGAAATTCTAGATTATCTCTCTTTCCCACAGGTGACTGAGCATCGGTGAAGTTCTGAAATAAGAATCACTTGTTAAAAATCTTGTTTTCTCTAACATAACTACATTTGCATCACATGTATTACACAGGTCTATATTATATAAACGAAAAATCAAAATGTCAAATGCTCACATGAGCGTAAATGCAGAAATTTGAAATCTGCTATTGAGGGGGGCTGTGCCCCCCCCCCACGCTAAATATATATTCCAACTCCGAAATCACACTACAGTGAGGAAAGGGCAAATATTCCAATCCTCACTGTACTGCGCTCCAAAAAAATAAACATCGATTTCCTGCATTTACACTCATGTGAGCATTCAACATTTTGACTTTTCGTCGATCTAAAGTAGACCCTATTACACCACCTCAAAATCCCTACTCTTCTTACTGTAATCTTTAAACTATTCACATTTTAAAAAGAACTCTAAAAATTTTAATTTTCCCTTTTCCTTAGATTCATTGTTTTATAAGTTCATAGGTAATTACTAGGCTCAACTTTCTTAATAGGCCATTTTAAGCCTAGCCAACTTCCCTCTCAAAGGTGCGAATCAAACACTGTACCATCTGTTTGGGAGTCAAATACCTTAAACATTACCAACAATTTCCAATCATTAGCTGTATATATTTTTTCATCCAGTTCCTTTTTTTTTGGTACTTAAACCTTTACATTTTCTTTTTCTGTCTTACCATTTTACCAATATAATTCTTTTTTCTTTTACTACCTCCCAGTTAATGTCTTCTTCATGTATTTCCAAACCTTCTTCTATGTCCTCTATTATTTTTTTCTGATCTAATTTTTCTTCTGTTTCTACTACTTCTAAAATTTCTTCTCTTTTTTCATTTTCGTCTTTCTTTTTTTTACTCTTACTTTCATTTTTGCAGTCCATTTATAAATGTCCAATTTTGTTACATTCATAACATTTCAATTCAAAATGTTTTGTACCATGTCTCATTTCCTCACAAATATAACATTTTCTTTTATCACAGTTATCAAATGTCCTTTCCCACAACAACAAAAAACATGTTTTGGGCTGTGCCTAGTATTTTACAACACCCCTATTCCCCTCCACATTTATCATGCTTGGCATATGTTTAATTTTTAACACAATATTACAGTCTCAGTCACCAGTCTTTAAATCCCCTTTGTCATACACTTTTGCAGTATCCAGTACTTCTTTACATAAAGTTTTCAAATGTCCTTTCAAAATTTCCTTCTAAC
Organism: Protopterus annectens; assembly: GCF_019279795.1. NCBI lineage: Eukaryota > Metazoa > Chordata > Ceratodontiformes > Protopteridae > Protopterus > Protopterus annectens. The sequence continues at coordinate 1,523,780,985 of NC_056746.1, read as the reverse complement.
TCTGTTCAAAATTGTACATTAATTTTCTTTTTTGTTTCCCTGTTAAATGCTTTTATCACAAAGATTACATGGGTTACAGTCTCTCTTTCATATTCTCCAAGAAAAATTTACTCTGAAAAAAAACAGTCTCAAATAGAATGTCACAAAGTGTCTCTGTTAAGAATAAGTCATCTTACCTCAAGTGCTTTAACACCCAAAGGAGTCATTAAATTGTCCCTCACTTCATAACTATCCATGTATTTTCTTCTTTACTTTGAACCCCTACCACATATTTCCGCTTTTCATTTTCTTCTGCTACTACACTTTTGCCCTCTTTTTACTTTTTCTGCACAAGTTTTCTTTTTCCATCTCACCACTATTCTTCAGGATTGTTTCTGCTTCCTCCTTTTGCATTTTCTCCAAAATGTTCTCCCAGGAAACATCTCCTTCATTTTCTCACTGACTCTGCACCACCATTTCTGTAAGTAAATCATCCTGCAACCCTCCCAAATGGAGGGATGTAATTACGCAATCATCATTGGCTGACATCTCCATCAAATGGATTTCTTTGAAACATCCCCTCAGAATCCTGCACACATTCTCCAGTCTCAACAACTGCTTTATCCTCCACGTCTCTTACCATTCCATTATCTCCTTCCCTCTCTCCATCTGCCTCCCTGTTTCTCTGGGCCACCACTGTGCCTGGAAGAGAAACAGGAAGTGCTCCTGCAAAATGGGTCCCACTCATAACAATGATGAGTAAGGGAAGTTCCCCAATGTCCTGGCCAGATTTCCCCTAGGAGTACAAATATCGCCTCAGATTTCACCTGAAAAGAGGCTACTAGCTTAGTGCGACTAACCCAGTCAACAAAAGATAAAGTAAGCAGGCAGGCAAGTAAATCACAATTCTGTGTTACATGGCAGCACACTGCCTCTGTAAGTATATAGTATGTGGAAACCTCCATGATTAATGCTTGTATTCTATGCACAGAGGCTTTCAGCTTCATCCATCGTGATCCTCCAAAAAAAATGATATGACAGTAATATGAAAGGGGGAAGGAGGGTAGGATGCCAAGATGGATAGAAGGGGACAACAAGGATTTAGCATTATGCTAAATACATAACTTTTGTATCCTATGTTGTCTCCTCCATGCATCTTGACAGCAGGGACAAAGTGCTCTGCTACACAGATTCTTGGGTGACACCATGGCAGGATAAAGTTTGTTATGGTGGAACTGAAAGTTGCTCTAGATCTGGAATGGAGATCCAGTGTGTAGTGTTTGACAAATGTGTGCATGCTAGACCAGCTTGATAGAGTTGAATTTGTCTGTGGGCAATCAGCACCAAACTTCATAATGCCACCTGTTCCAGAGACTTTGGAGTTGAGTGGGATAAAGAAGCTGTTAATGAACACCCTACTGTAGTTGATGCTGACATAGGAACAATCAATGAGAACCTCAGTTATGACGCCACAGGATCAGCCACTGGAACCAGGGAAGGAATGATGAGAAAGAGTGGGTGGACCAGCTCTCTCTCTTCCCTGGAAATTGTGGGGGGGGATGACTTCCATATTCATCTCAGCCTTATCTAAGGCTCTCATCACTTTATTCTAGTTGATGTCTATAACACTTCTGGAGGATCTAATGGACCATACAGATGCTGCAGAGGGGGGATGTTAAGTCAAAAATCCAGAGAACTCTCTCTCCGAGGATCTCGAACCCATGGAAAACATTATTTTCATGGAGTGATATGAAATAATGTCTTGGAGTTGCCAGAGGATGGTAAACAGTTTGGGTCCTAGGAGGATCTGAAGATACTGGAGCCAAAAGTGATGAACGTCCCAAACAGGTACATTCAGAATAGGAATCCGATAAAGGAGTAGGAATCCAATGGAGGAGAATCAGAAGACATTTTCCTCTTCTATTTTTGCAGATTTGGAGCTATCTTCTTAGTCCTTAAACTTATCTTTTAGTTTTTCCTTTTTATCCACAGATCTAGCTGTGCATCTTCTTAGCAATTTTGGGAAACTGAGGAGAGTGCGTGTCTTAAGAATCATTTATTAAAATCTGTCCATTAAGGTCCTTTGGTCAAATGAGGAACAGACATCACACTCTGTGGTCATATGTTCAGGGCCCAGAACAATAAACACATCACTTTGTGGATCGTGGGGCGGGGAGGATATTCTGTGCCTGCAACTCTTAAAACAGGAGGCTTTGTCTAGAATTGTTCACAGGGGAAAACCCCATAGACAAAGCCTGCACCTAAACAAGGAAGCCAGCAGGGAATGAAGTCCCAAGAAAACAAAAGACAAGAAAAATGCAAAGCAGACAGAACATAGCAGAATAGTAGAGAGAAAAAAGAAAAAAAAAACTAAATAAGTTATGTACTTACCATAACTATAGATCCATGTTGTCCGATTTTCATCCAGTTCAACTATGGGCTGTCAGATCTGAACTCGGCACCAGTTCTGAGGCTCTTCAGTTCCAGGGTGCCGACTCCTCCCCTACCAATAATTCTCTGAACTACGTTTCAGTACCTCAGACCAAGTATGCCTCCCATTACATATTATATAGAAATACAGACCAATGCACATGTATAACAATTACATAAACCCTATTCACAACTAACTCCAGAATGTAGGCGAGAAAAAATGGCAGGGTTATGGGAAACAGGCAGTAAAACTGCTCACATGCAAGGTATGCCAGAGGCAACCCGGTCATCAGAAAGTCTATTTGTGACAGTTTGGAAGGGGATAGGTGGGAGGGAAGTTGAACCACATGAAAATCAGGAAAACATGGATCATTACGTTTAGTACATAACTTTCATATCCAATGTTGTCTGTTTTTGCCAGCTTCAACTATGGGACAGATTCCCAAGCATAGAGACCTGGGTGGTATCAAGGAAGGACATTCCTGAGAATGGTGGAACCAAAGGAGAAACCATCTAGATTGTTCAAGCTTACAATAAGATAAAGGTAGCTGGCTGCACAGATAGCATCAACAGACAGTCTACTAGCAAAGGCTGATGAAGAGACCACTGCCCTTGTGGAATGAGCATTAGCTTTGTAAAGACACGCCTTTTTATTGTACACAAAGGAAATGCATTTGGATAGCCATCTAAACAATAAAACTTTAGCCACTGTTATGCCTGCTTTAGGTTTTGAGAATGCTACCAACAACTAATCTGATTTCCTGAATGATTTGGTCCTACAAAGATAGAACCTATGCTGGTGATGAACTTCTAGCAGATGTAGCACATATTCACCCTTGTCTGAAACTCTTGGAATAAAGACTGGTAGGTTTACTAATTCATTTAAATTAGCTTCGGATGCCACCTTAGGAAGGAAAGATATGTTAGGAAGGCTTGCAGGAAAGTGCTTGCATCTCTGAAATCTGTGACTGAAGTAATTGCCACCAGAAAAAAAATTGTTTTCCAAATCAGGAATTTAATCATCTTGTTTCATTTTATTAATTTATTTATCCAATACAGGAATTTCAAATCAGCTGATACTACCAGCTCAAAGGGTGGCTGAGTCAATCCCTACAACATAATGTTAATATCCCATGGAGGTACTGGGTCTAATCACTAAGCTATGATACTGTAACTGCCCTTTGCTTTCACAGTCTTCCCCCCACCCCCCAGAATGTTAGCCTCATTCTGTACATCTCTCATGTTGAAAGACAATGGTCACGGTAATACATTTCAACTTGCCACTATTCAACATAGCCTTACAACCAGCTATACAATTTTCATTTGATTGTGGTCATGTAAATTAAAGTCATGTACTTATCATAACAAGGCATCTGTGTTGCCCATTTTCATTCTTCAATGTATGGGTTACTGACTGACCTCAGATCTGACTCTGTCACATTTTACAAACTTCGGAGCAAACTCTCGAGCTCCTCCCTCTATCCATAATGCCCAAGTCCATCCCAAACACCTCATAACGAGTTTGTGGCCTTAAAAGTCTCAGTATACAATATACAGCAGTAGAAAAGAAGAGAAATTAAACCAGGGCTCCAACTTGGAACTACACATTCCAAAGGTCCATCAGGTCACTCCAGATGACAGGAAAGGAGAAGGAGGGAGGGGAGTTGAGGAAGAATGAAAAGGGACAACACATATGTCTAGTTATGATGAGCACACAACTTTAATATCTTATGTTGTACTTTTCATTCTTCCTCAACGTATGAGAGACGGTACCCAGCTATGCAAATTTTGGGTGGTCCACATGGAAGGATATTCTGGAGAACTGAAAACCAAAAGCAGCTCTGCTTCTGGAATTATGTCCAATTTGTAATGAGTAATAAAGGTATAAGCATTAGACCAGGTGGCTACTGCATAAATATTGTCAATGGAAGATGAGGTGGTCATGGATCCATTTGAATGAACATTACTTGGTTTGGTAGGGGAAAGGCCTTGTTGAGAATATAACCAGAAAATGCAATTAGCTATCCATTTGGCCAATGTAACTTTAGAAATTGGACAGCCCAGTTGGCTAGATGAAAAAGATACTAACAACTGGTCCATTTTTCTGAAATCTTTTGTTCTTAGAAACATAGTTGTCTATGTGCATTTAAAAGATGTAGAAAGTATTCTCCCTTGTTTGAAAATTTTAAATTTTGGCAAGAAGAGTGGTGAATGAATGGTTTGATTTATATTTGATTGAAAAGCCACATTTGATAAGAAAGAAAGATTGGTTTGTAAGGTAACCCTGTTTTTATGAAAGAAAATGTAAGGAGCTTTCAATGAGAGTGACTGCAGTTTGGAAATCCTTTTAGCAGAAGTAATAACTAAAAAGGCTGTTTTCCAAGACAGGAATTTTAAGTCAGTCAGTTTTTGCTGAAGGTTCAAAGGGCTGTTGAGGTAAGCTTTAAAGTACTACTGTTAGAAGCCAGGGAGGTGACAGATCTTTTACTGGGGGTCTGAGCAGAAAGGTGCCCTTCAAAAAAGCCTTACATAATCTGGAAGCAGTCAAGCAAACAGCATGGTCTCCTGAGTAAAAATTTTGTATGGCTGCCAAGTATTCTTTGATTGTGAAAAAACTAGGACCTTCTTAAAAAAGAGAAGCTAAAAACTCCAGTACAGAAGAAATGGGGGCAGTAAAGGGATCAATGTCATTTTTCAGGGCCCAAACTGAAAACCTTTTCCATTTGCTCTTGCAAATCCTCTTAGTTGAATCTTTCTGCGAGGACAAAAGTACATCACGAACCAGGGAAGAACGTCTGGGCTGTCTAGATGTTAATGGAACTGGAAAAACCATGTGGTTAGTTTGAAGGCTGGGATACTGGATGTATTATTCCCAAGGGTTGTGACAGAAGTTCTGGAGTGGGGTCCAGTACCAAGAAGGTTAACGATGATGAGACCAAAGGATGGGGAACCAGACCTGGGGAGGCCAGAAGTGGGCAATGAGGATAACAGAGCTCTTCAACCATCTGGTCTTTTGTAAGAATTTAGGAATCAGAGGTACTGGGGACAGGTATAAAGGAGACAGGAGGGCCAAGCATGGACTACAGCATCTCTCAGTAACTCCCCTGGAGGGGGGGGGGGGATTAGGGCAAAGTAACTGCTGCATTTGTTATTGTAGGTAGAAGAAAAAAAGACTGCAGAAAGGTTGGCTCCAGTAACAGAAAACTTTCTCCACCACTGATTGAGACCACTCGTGAGGCATCAGAATGGAACTGCTGAGCTTGTCTGCTAGTACACTGGATTTCTCTGGAATGTGCATTGCTACTAGAAAGCAGTTGGTGGAGACTGTCCATTGCCAAAGTCTCACAGCTTCTTGGCATAGGGGGCAAGATCAAGTTCCCCCTTGTTTGCTGATGTACCAGACCACAGACATGTTTGTTGGTTTGGATGGCAATGGTTTCCGGAAGGAGAACACCTTGAAATACCTGCAACATTAGTATGACTGCTCTCATCACCAGAAATTTACACATGAATTGGTCTCCTAGGGGGACCACATGCCTTGGTCGGTCCTTCCCAAGAATTGCCCCCCACCCCAGTTGGGAGGCTTTCGTGGTCACTGGGAATCCCCCAGAGGATTTGACTTTTGCATACCATGCTAAGTCTGACTGGGAAGGATTGGGATGGTCAAAGAACAGACCACTGAACCGCTAGAGTCCATTGAACAACATGCATGTAATAATGTGCTAATGGGACTAATACCATACAGGCTGCCATGGAACCTAAGACCTGAAGGACAAGTCTGGCAGGAGGAGCAAGATGAGAAAAATCTGATGAATCTGAGACTTGACTGATTCTTTACCTCCTCATCGCATATGCACAATCTGACTTATTGTGTTAAGATGAGCACCAATGAACTAACTCCAGGCTCAGTATTGGTAGCAGCCTGGACATGGAAATCTTGACTGTAATGCCTAGCGATTGTCAAATTTGAAGCAAATAGTCCCTGGACTGTTCTAGAAGATGCAAGAATGGATGGGGAGGTGAAAAGCCAGTCATCTAAGTAAGGAAACACTTGGAATCTTTGCAGTTTCAGGTCTGCTGCTGCTACCACTGCCATACTCTAGGAGAATTTCCTGGGGGCTGTGGTGATTCCAAAAGGCAAGGTTCTAAACTGATAGTGACTGGTTCCCAACCAAAAGCGCAAGCGTCTTTGGGAGTGTCTTTATTTTGATGTGATAATACACATCCTGAAAACTGATTGAGCACATCCAATCGTCCCTGTGTAAAAAGAGGTACAATGGACTGAACTGTGACCATTCAGAACTTTGATTCCCTTACAAATTGGTTCAGACTGCTTAGATTCAAAACTGGTCTCAGGTCCCCAATCTTCTTTGGCACTAAAAAGAACCCTGAGTAAGTTCCAAATCCTCTCTGGGCTGGTGTGGATGACTCTTGTCCAGCAGATTCTGAATTCCTTGAGATGCAGATTCTCTCTGGTTGGGTGGAACATCAGGAAGCTTTCTTCTTTTGGAAATGGGCATTTGGAAAAATGGTATAAAGTAACCTCTGGTTATTATTTTTACCACCCAAGAATACTTGTTACAGCAGCCCAGGCATCTTGGTGCAAGGACAAGTGTCCCCAGACTGCCTCCAGAGGCGGCAGTCGGGCAGCACTTCAGGAGCACTGAAAAGGGTCTATCCAGAAAGGAATTGCAGAAACCATGATTTTGCGGGCCTCCTCTGCTGGGAGGATACTGTTTTCAATTTGAACTCCCTCCTCTGCCTATGAGGGAGTTGTCTCCATGTAAATCCTACAAAGATCCCTGGGATTTATGGAACCACATTTTCCTGCCTCCTCTGATTCCATAAAAAGCATCGCTGAGGGGTAGAAAAGTAAAACCCTATGGCAGAGTCTTTCTTCCTGTTCACTTCAGGAAAGCGTTTCTTTCACAAAAGGGGCAAACAAGGATGTAGAGCACTGATGAAAGAAGACTTGAAAGGCTCAGCAAAATCACATAACCTCATCAAGGCATGTCTCCTAACAGCAATGTCTAAACCGATGGCCCATGAAGTGCCCTCTGCTGCATGAGAAATCAACCTCATGGACACAATGGAAAGTAAGAGTGGTCAGCTGTGAAGACTATCTTTTGTAATCCCCTGCAGATATGGACTCAGAAAAAGATTTTGAGAGTTCCTTGGTCAGATCTCTCTGCAGTCTCAAAGTGCATCAAATAATTCAGGGACCTCAGGGCAAAGGTTGCTGAAGCACACACGTGCTTACCAAACCTGTAGAACAACCTGGACTCTCTGTTAGGGGAAAGTGTTTCTTTCACAGAAGGGGCAAACAAGAATGTAGAGAACTGATGAAAGAAGACTTGAAAGGCTCAGCAAAATCATATAACCTCACCCAGGCATGTCTCCTAACAGCAATGTCTAAACGGATGGCCCATGAAGTGCCCTCTGCTGCATGAGAAATCAACCTCATGGACACAATGGAAATACATAAGAGTGGCCAGCTGTGAAGACCATCTTTTGTAATCCCCTGTAAACGTAGACTCCGAAAAAGATTTTGAGAGTTCCTTGGTCAGACTTCTCTGCAGTCTCGTAAAGTGCATCAAATAATTCTGGGACCTCAGGGCAAAGGTTGCTGAAGCACACACGTGCTTTCCAAACCTGTGGAACACCCTGGACTCTCTGTTAGGGGAGTGGACAGAGGAGTTCTGTTAGCTCATTCTTGGTGGTTGCTGTTACAACCATTGCATCAACAGGGACTATTTTGCTCCAATGGGGCTTATCTTTTGGAGGAGCTAAAATTCTGTCTGGATGGCGTGGGACAGGTTCAACAGAATCTTGTTCCTTCCATGCCAGGCGAGAGACTAGGTCAATAAGCTCATCGGCCAGGGGAGTCACCCAAGACACAAATGGGCCCACACTAAAAGCCTCCAAAAATACTGACTCATCAGGGGAACGACCATCTGATGACCAATCACCTTTCTGCTTAAGAATCTCCAAAATGCCTCCAAATAAGACGTAATCAGGTGGTGATCTGGGGGATCCTTTTCCTTCATTGAAGTCAGTATCTTTGGTGGTAAATTTCAAGGGGGAATCTATGTGCCTCCTTTTGCACATCCTCTATCAGTGAACCTTCTCAGTAGGATGCTCTGGGGAGGTGTCTGATGAAACAGGTAGTTCTTACATGGGATGATAGAGGGTGCTGGCAAGTTCCTGTGGAGTAGATCTGATGGGACCAGAGCTCAGAACCATAAAGGGAAAGGGCATAAGTTCCGAGGACATATTGGAAACTGGATCTCTTGAATGACAGAACACAGTCTCTACAACCTCAAGGGCAGATGAACCAGGAGAAGCCATGGCAAGCTGCACTGCAGCCAAGACTCCCAAAGCAAGCAGATCATGACTTTGTCCAGATCTGTGCCTCGGGGACGCAGCCAGACCAGGGCTATCTAGCGCCGAGGCTCCGTGGGGCACGGATGGATCTGACATCACAAGACTACTTCCTGGCCCCATGCTTCCAAAGCTGGATCATCGGCTCCAAGCCTCGTCCCGATCCAACAGAATAGGAGCAGAACTGGTTAGGAAAACCACTGAAGTCGAAGATGAAATTATTTTCGGTTCTGACACCGGTACTCTTGGAATTCTCAGATCCTGGAGCTCCAAAACCAAAGGATGCATTGGAAAAGGCACAACAACTGTATGGGCAGTGGCAGGAAGGCTCACTGATCTGATGGGAGATGGAGATGGTATAACCCCCACCTGGACCTGAGCTCTGAGGAACTTTCTCATCATCCTATCCACTTCAGCTTCACAGAGACTCCTAGGGGACCTGACAGATGAGGTGAAAGACTGAGGTCTCGACCGCTTCCTCAGAGTTTGCATGAGAGGGGAATGGAGCTGAGGAGAAACAGGGTTGAGAAAGTACAGCTGTGTACACTTACCATAAATGTAGATGTTTGAGTGTATTCACTGTTGCAGTCATCACATTTGGGTTATCTGCTTGCAGTAGCCCTCAGTTGGCCTGATTAACAAAGTTTTGGGTCCTGCATCGGTTGCTGTCCCTTCTTCCGTGACGTCAGGGGTACAAAACATGCAGCCGATGCCATTACAATCAGTTTTTCTTGCCCCAGATGTCAGGTGCCCCCTAATGGGAAGAGTTAAATCTATAAGTATACAAGGTTATACCTCCAACAAAAAAGCAAATACACCAAAAAGCTTTTGAGCATAGTAAAGGAGAGTAGAGGTATAGCCAAAAGAAGTAAGGGGGCTGGAGGGAGGGTAAACAGGACTGCAACAGTGAATACACTCGAACATCTACATTTATGGTAAGTGTACACAACTGTACTATGTTCTTCATATTTCACTGTTGCAGTCATCACACTTGGGCAGATTCCCAAAGCTAAGGATGGGAGGAGGAATTTAGACAGCATTAGGACCAGCATTAGGACCAGCTATAAGGCCCTGCAAGACTGCAGTGGCAAAGCCATCTCTGGATTTAGAGAAAATTGGCAGATGGTAATGCTTGGTGAAAGTATGTACAGAACTCCAGGTAGCAGCTTCTAGGATGTACCTGGTAGAGAAGCCTCTGAGAAAGGCTTAGAGGTAGATGCAGCCCTGGTTGAGTGGGGTCTGATCTCTGTGGGATAGGTTTTCCATGGTGCTTGCAGCAGAAAAGAATGCAATGGCCTATCCATTTGGAACTGGTTTGCTTTGAAATAGCCTTTCCCTCTTGCCCCTGCAGCAAATGCCACCAGCAGTTGGTCAGATTTCCTTTGAGGTTTAGTCCTGTCCAAGCAGAATCTAAGTTGCCTGTGCACATCCAAGGAGTGCAGCATCCATTCCCCTTTATTCTGTGGATTAGGAAAGAAGGTTGGCAAACGAATGGACTGATTAAGGGCCACACTGGATACTACCTTGGGCATGAAGGAGGGATTGGTCCCGAGGGACACCCTGTCCGCATGAAAGATGACGAAAAGCCTGTAATTCAGATACCCTTCTTGCTGAAGTGATTGCTAAAAGGAAAACTGTTTTCCAAGAAAGGAATTTTAAGTCTGCAGTAGCAGCTGGCTCGAAAGGAGGAAGAGTGAGTTTTTCCAATACAAAGTTAAGGTCCCAGACTGGAGTTGGAGCTCTCCTGGGTGGTTGTAAATTTTTGGCCCCTCTCAGGAACTGCTTGAGCAGTGGATGAGAGAAGAGGGGAGGATCTGTGCTATAATGAGCTGAAATAGCTGAGGCGTGAATTTTGATGGAGGAGAAAGTCAGGCCCTTGTGAAGCATCTTCGTTAAGTATTGTAAAATCTGAGGTAAATTGGGCACTGCTGTGCTCACTCCTTGAGACTGGTTCCAGGCACAGAATCTTTTCCATTTTTTAGCATAAGATTTTCTAGTACTAGGCCTCCTTGCCTCTAAAATGATATCCATCACTGGTTTACTGAGGGATGGTAAAGGATGGATTAGGTAATTAGCCAGGCTGCTAGGTTCAGAGTTTGAAGCTGAGGGTATACGATCTGGTTTTCCTGCTGAGACAATAGGGTAGGAGTCTGAGGCAGGTGCCATGGGGCCAACAGTGACACACTACGCAAGAGGGGGTACCAGTGTTGGCGTGGTCAGTCCTGTGCAATCAAAATCGTCCTTGGTTTGTCTTGTTTGATCTTTAGTAGTACTTTGGAGAGCAGAGGCAGAGGAAGAAAGGCATAAACTGATGGGTTTTTCCAGCTGAAGGACAGAGCATCCACTTTCCAAGCTTGTTTGTGGGGAGTCCTTGTGCAAAATTTGTCCAACTGATAGTTCTGGGGGGAGGCAAACAGGTCTACTTCTGGGCTCCCCCATTTGCTTGTCAACATGTTGAAAATCCTTGGTTCCAGTTTCCACTCGTGTGGGTCCATGAGGTTTCTGCTTAGATCGTCTGTTAGTGTATTTAGTTTTCCTGGCAGGAATTGAGCCTGTAGATGCACTTGGTAGCTCAGGGCTGTGTTCCACAATGCCATGGCTAGTCTGCAGAGGGGGTAAGAATGTGTACCCCCCCCCCTGCTTGTCTATGTACCACATAACAGTGGTGTTTGTCCATCTTTACCATTAATTGTCCTGGAAGAATGTGGTCCTTGAAGGCTGTCAGAGCATTCTGTACAGCTAACATTTCCTTTTGATTGATATGCAGGTGCATTTGACTTGGGTTCCATTTGCCCTGAATGCACTTCCCTGCCAGGTGAGCCCCCCCATGCATAGTCTGATGCATCTGTTCTTAGGGATTGGGTGGCAGGGGGTAGTGTGAATGGTAGTCCCTTGTTTTGGTGGCAGGCCTCTGCCCACCAAAGAAACTCTAGGTGTAGGCAAGGAATGATAGGAATCATTGCTTCTAGATCCCGAGAATGTTAACACCATAGGCTTTTTAGATACCATTATAGTTTCCTCATATGCAGTCTTGCATATGGAATTAGAAAAATGCAGGAGGCCATGAACCCTAAGGCTTGTAGTATTTGCCTTGCAGATAGCAAGGTTTTTGTGGCCACTTGTTTGAAGTAGGTTGTCAAATGAATTTGTTTCTCTGGCGTGAGGAAAGCCATCTGCTCTAGTGAATCAAAACCACATTGCAAAGTATGTTTTCCAACTTGTACAGCTGAATGCAGTAAATCCAGTAAACCCTTATTTTTAGCACAATCAGGAATCAACATTTTCTGTTTAAGCAATCCAATAATATGCGGCTAATACTTTAACATATGAAACTAGCAGTTTAAGGCCCTAATGGCCAAAGTTGCAGAAGTGTATACCTTCGTACCCCATCTATCCAGCGCCCTGCAGTCTCTATCAGAGGGGGTAAAATTTTTGGCAGTAGTAGCTTAATGCCCTTGGGTCCCTGTGAAATGGTCTCAGGATCCGCAGTAAGATTTTTAAAAAGGAACTTGTGAGAGTCAAGGACCCTGTAATATCTATCCGGTTTTCTGGGAGCAGGAGGTAGAGAGTCAGGGGCCAAGTTAAATTCCGAAAAGGTATCATCAACAATGTCTAGTACAGGCTGCATGGCTAAAGGCCTGTGCTGGGGTAGGTGTAAGAAATCCCTAAGCCTCTTTTTAGAATCAGAGAAATCCTGACTTTCCCAATGAAAATGCTCCCTGAGAGTATGCAAGGTTTCACCAAAAGAGAAATCCTCTGGGGGGGGGGGAACAGATGGAATAGAGTCCTCAGCATCAGAATCCTCATAGGTACATAAGGGTAAATCCTGGTCAGAGGAAACAGAAAATTCAGAATCCTGGTCATAATTATCATAGGCAAACTCAGTCCTAGGTCTCAGAGGGGGAAGGCTGGCTTCCCCTGATTAAAGTAATAAGGTCTTCAGCTATTCTTATCATTTATTTTTTAGGCATAAAGGCCTGACCATGCGGTCTGGGCGTCAGTTTTCTAGGCATGGTTTGAGTTTTAGGCCTTGAAGAAGAAGAAGATGGCATCAGTTTAATACGCTAGTCAGTAGGCCTGAATACACCCTCAAAAGCCGGTGCCTGCACAGCGGCTCCAGACCCATCCAAGGTAGAGACATCCACAGGTCCACAGTTGAAGCATCTCGAGGCATACCAGACTCCGAATGGGTCTCAGTAGAGGCCTGCGAATCTGAAGTAGCGGGTATCAGGAGCTGCAAAAGCACCTCACTGAGTACTGGTGACTGGCTTAGACAAAGCGTCGACATCTTTGGACCTAGGCGGCCCGTCTCTGTCTTTATCTTTGCATTTTTTCAGAATGTCAGTAGTCGGATGGCTTACCAAAGACATATCAGGATAATTGAACTGAGTACCAAAATATTTAGTAGCGAAAATATACAGACAGTGGTTTAAATAAGGCACATAACCAACAGCGACGTACGTCGTGGTCAGGGCCTAGGCAAGGAATACATTTGTTGTTGTCTTTTGGCTTTTCCCTGTTAGGGGTCGCCACAACGGAACTCCGGTCCGCTAATGATTGGCAGTACATTTTCACGAACGCCGAGGTGCCAGCTCGACGTTCAACCTTCAGCGAAGGCACGCCCATTTACGCATGTCTTTCGAACGCTTACCCAACCACGGGGAGGACATGCAGACTCCACACACAGAAGGCACTTGCCGCACTCCAGCCGAGAATCGAACGGGAGGACCTCTTGCTGTGAGGCAACAACGCTACAGCTGCACGGCTAGGCATCTTTAAGAGGTATTTGCTTTCCACAAGTAATGCAATTATTTACTTTTACTGACATTAGTTTAGAGCAAGAAAAAGTTTCCCAGCGGGGTACTTAGCTCTAGTTGAAGACTTCGATTCTGAAACTCGAAAACAAAAATTTCAGGAGTCGGCTGACAGGCACATGCAAACTGCTTCTGCTTTGGGCACCACAAAGCAAGAAAGACTGGTGTAATGGCATTGGCTGCATATTTTATACCCCTGACAACCTGACGTCATGGAAGAAAGGACAGCAACCGACGCAGGACCCAAGACTTTGTTAATCAGGCCGACTGAGGGCTACTGCAAGCAGATAACCCAAATGTGATGACTGCAACAGTGAAACACGAAAAACATCTTGGGTGAAAAAGTTCTCGGCATATAAGAAGAACCCGAGGTCATATCTGATAGCTTCAGATCCATGGGATGAAGAGAAAGTACAGTTTTGTACCTACCATAAATGTAGATGTTCGAGTGTACACCCTGCTGCAGTCATCACACTTGGGTTATCCTGTCGTCAGGCGGTCCCATAGTCAGCCGAAATTCTAAAGTCTTGGTCCGGCATCGGTTGCTGTCGCTTCTTCCCTGACGTCAGTGCGCCAGGGGTATATATAATGCATCCAACGCCATTTTCTTCAGTTTTTCTTGCCTCAGATGTCAGGTGCCCCCAAAAAGGTGGTCAGTAATTAGTACCAAATTAAGTAATTTTTGCACAAACACAAAATCCCTCCAGCTACAAGCAAATACATCAGGAAGGTATTGTAGAGATTTAGCCAGTAAGATCAGAGGGGATGGAGGGAGGGTAACCTGGACTACAGCAGGGTGTACAATCGAACATCTACATTTATTGTAGGTACAAAACTGTACTATGTTCATCGTGTTACCCTGCTGCAGTCATCACACTTGGGTAGAATCCCAAAGCTAAGGATGGGTGGAGGAGTTATAGAGGGTTAGAGGAGGCTAGAAGGCCCTGCAGAACTGCAGTGGCGAAGCCAGCTCCAGTTTTAGAGTAAAGTGGTAAGTGATATTGTTCGGTAAAGGTGTGTACTGAACTCCAAGTTGCAGCTTCCAAAATCTCCTTGGTTGGAACCCCCCTGAGGAAGGCTCTTGATGTAGCTGTTGCCCTGGTGGAGTGGGGCCTAATGGTACCTGGAACTGGTTTTCCATGATGGGTATAGCAAAAACGAATGCAATGTCCTATCCATTTGCAAATGGTTTGTTTTGATATAGCCTTCCCTTGTGAAGCTGTAGCATAGGATACAAAGAGCTGGTCAGATTTTCTGAAAGCCTTAGTTTTATCCAAGTAGTAACGAAGTTGCCTGTGAATGTCCAGGAATGCAGGAGTCTTTCTCCTTTGTTCTGTGGATTTGGGAAGAAGGTGGGTAAGTGGATGGTTTGATTTAAAGCCACACTGGAAACCACCTTAGGCATGAAGGTAGGATTAGTTCGTAGAGAGACTCTGTCTTGATGGAAAATGAGAAAAGGTTCCACTGCCATTAGTGCCTGCAGCTCTGAGACTCTTCTAGCTGAAGTTATTGCTAGCAGCAGGGCAGCGTTCCATGATAAAAACTGTAGATCTGCAGAGAAAGCTGGTTGAAAGGGAGGAAGCGTAAGTTTTTCCAGAACAAAATTGAGGTCCCATGTTGGTGTAGGTGCTCTCCTGGGGGGCCTAATGTTTTTTTGCCCCTCTGAGGAACTGCCTTAGAAGTGGATGCGAAAATAAGGGTGGATCCGTGTTGTAGTGGGCTGAAATAGCTGATGCATGGATTTTAATGGATGAAAAAGAAAGTCCTTTGTGCAACATCTCAGTTAAATACTGTAGAATCTGAGGCATGTGAGGCTGAAGTGTGTTTTGGCCTTTAGCTTGGTTCCAGGCACAAAACCTTTTCCATTTGTCCGAATAGGCCTTCCTGGTGCTGGGCCTCCTAGCTTCCAGAATAACATCCATAACTGCTTGGGAAAGAGGAGCTGGCTGGATGCTTATGTGATTTGCCATGCAGCCAGATTTAAGGTTTTGAGCTGGCTGTGAAGAATCTGATTGTTTTGCTGTGTGAGCAAATGGGCAATTTGTGGTAAAATCCAAGGTGGGCCCTGGGCCATATTCCTCAATAGTGGGTACCAGTGCTGGCGTGGCCAGTCTGGGGCTATGAGTATCAAGCGTGGTCTCTCCTTTCTGACTTTCAGAAGCACCTTTGTGAGGAGAGGCAATGGAGGGAAGGCATATGCTGTCAGGTTTTTCCAACTGAATGAGAGTGAGTCCACTTTCCAAGCTTGATGATGAAGTGTCCTTGTACAAAATTTTGTTAGTTGATAATTTTGAGGACTGGCAAACAGGTCTATGTCTGGAAGGACCCATTTTTGAGTTATCATTGCAAATACTTGTGGATCCAGTTTCCGCTCGTGGGGATCCATGATGTTTCTGCTAAGGTCGTCTGCCAATGTGTTCTTTTTTCCTGCCGGGAACTGAGCTTGTAACTGAGCTAGAGCTGTGTTCCACAAGGCCATTGCTTGCCTGCAAAGAGGGTAGGAGTGTGTACCCCCTTGTTTGTTTATGTACCACATTACTGTGGTGTTGTCTGTCCTTATTCTAAGTTGTCCTGGATGTAATAGATTCTTGAAGGCTGCCAGAGCATTCTGTACAGCTAGCATCTCTTTTTGATTGATGTGCATATTCCTTTGATCTGCAGTCCATACGCCTTGAACGCACTGTCCTGCCATGTGTGCCCCCCAGGCATAGTCCGATGCATCTGTTGTCACAGTTTGCCTGGCTGGGGACAAGGTGAAAGGCTGACCCTTGTTGAGGTGACATGCCTGTGACCACCATAGAAACTCCTGTTGTAGGCAGGGAATGAGAGATATTGTGTCCAAGCTGTGGCTGTGTTGAGACCATACGCTTTTTAGGTACCACTGTAATTTCCTCATATGCAGTTTTGCAAATGGTATTAGTAGTATGCAAGATGCCATGAAGCCCAAGGCCTGCAGTATTTTTCTTGCAGGTAGTTGGGTCTTTGTTGCCATAGTTTTGAAATATTGAGTCAGTTGCAGTTCTTTGTCTGGCATCAGATAAGCCTTCTGGGACGTTGTATTCAAGCTGGCACCTAGGAATGTCATATATTGTGAGGGTACTAGTTTTGATTTCTTTTCGTTTACTGTGTACCCCAGGCAACTTAAAAGATGTTTTACAAAAACCAGATGTTGTAAGAGGATGTCCTTGCTTTCTGCTTGGATGAGGCAGTCGTCCAGGTATGGGTATATTTGAATTCCTCTATGTCTGCAGTATGCATTTTGTGAAGACCCTGGGCGCAGTAGATAAGCCAAAGTGCAGTGCAGAGAATTGGTAATGGGTTGAACCTACAATGAAACGGAGGTATCTTCTGCAACATTGTCCGATAGGGACATGAAGGTATGCCTCCTTGAGGTCCAATGTTACTAGCCATGCTTTCTTGCCCAACATGGGAAGAAGCTGCTGTAGTGTTAGCATCTTGAATTTGGGTACTTGTAAGAAGATGTTTAGAATTGAAAGGTCCAGAATTGGTCTCCAGGCATTGTCCTTTCTGGGAACTAGAAAGAGTCTTGAGTAAAATCCTTGGCCTTGCTCTCGAGTAGGTACCAGCTGAATGGCTCTCATGTCCATGAGAGCTGAAATTTGTTTTTGTGCCTCTGCCCATTGATTTTGTGGCAAGTTTGGCATTCCTCTTTTCATTGGCAAGGTGTGAAAATGGAATCTGTATCCTCGTGAAATTATGTCTAGGACCCATTTGTCCTTTGTGACAATGTGCCAGTTGTCTGAAAAAAGTGTGAGTTTTCCTCCCAAGGAGGCTGCCAAGAGAGTGTTGCTTGGCCAGATGAGGTACAAGTCATTGAGTTTGCCTTCTGGTAGTTTGGGACCTGTCTTCTCCTCCCTTCTGTGTTGCAGTGCCCCATTGTCGAGGTTTGTACTGAGCTTGTGGTTGTCCTCTGCCTCTGTGGTCTGTCAGTAGCTGGAAAGGACCAATTTTTTGTTGGCCAATTTCTGATGAAGCGAGGGGGCTGTACCTGTAGGAAATCTTTGACTGTCTGCATAGATTTTGCCTTATCCTCCATTTTCTTTAAGACTTCTTCTGCCTTAACTCCAAAAAGAACATCCTGCTGTAAGGGAGCATCTAGAAGCTTTGCTTTAACATGATCAGGCAAAGTTTGTTCCTTTAACCAAGCATGCCTTCGTATAACAGACCCAGTGACAGCTGCTCTGCAGGAAGCTTCCAAAGAATCAAACCCACATTGTAAAGTATGTTTGCCCACCTGTTCAGTTGCATGCAACAGATCCTGCATTTCTTTCAATTCAGACTGTTGAGGGAGTGTGCTCATTTTTTGTTTTAACTGTGACATTAGAAATTGCTGATATTTTAGCATGTGAAATTGGCAATTTAGTGCCCTCATAGCTAGAGTGGCTGAGGTGTAAACCTTTTTCCCCCCACCTGTCTAGTGCTCTGGAGTCCTTTTTCAGAGGGTACAGGATTTTTTGCCATAGAAGCCTTAGCTCCTTTGGGACCCTGGGAGATAGTCTCTGGATCAGCAACAGGGCTTTTATAAAGAAATTTGTGGGAATCAGGCACTCTATAGTATCTGTCAGGCTTGGCTGGAGCAGGAGGCAGAGAATCTGGGTTCAAACTGGATTCTAAGTAAACATCATCCACAATGTCTAAAACTGGGGGGATGGCAAGTGGTCTGTGCTGGAGGAGTAAAAGAAACTCTCTGAGCCTTTTCTTTGAGTCAGAGTAGTCCTGACCTTCCCACTGAAAATGTTCCCTCATAGTGTGTAAAGTTTGCCCAAAGGAATAGTCTTCAGGAGGAGAAGCTGAGGGAATAGAATCCTCAGCATCAGAATCTTCATAAGGGGAGAAGGAGTAATCGTGGTCCTCAGAGGAGCCTGAGGAAATAGACACTTGTTCAGAAGAGGCATAATCTTCCTTTTGTCTAGGCCTTTTGTCGGGTGGGGGTTGGGAACCCCTGATTAAAGAGATCAAACCTTCAGCCATTTTGAGCATCTGTTTCTTAGGCATGGGGCCTTGAACTGGAGAATGAAGTGCAGTCTTTTTAGGTTTAATAGGAGTCTTAGTCTTAGGATATGTTCTTATGGTGAGCGTCGTCGGTCTGAAGACGCCTTCAGAAACCGAAGGTGTTTCTGCAGCACAGAAATCTTTTTCAAGAGTGTCGTCGGTAGGAACTAAACAAAATGGCTGCGTCGGCCTAGTACTCTCCGCCAAAAGCTCCGAAGCGGTCTCGAGTTCCAGATCTGCGGTAGTCAGGGGCTGCGTCGGAGCCTCACTGAAGACCGGTGAACCGGAGACCGGACCAGCCGAGGCCTCGGAGTCTGGCTTGGGTCTAGGCTGCCTGTCCTTATCCATTCGTTTTTTGTGCACGCCGGTAGTCGGTTGCTCCGATGGCATAGTGTAGTTAAATTTTCTACCGAAGTAGTGTTGTGCAAAATCAAAGTGTCTTTTTATAGTACGCTTATTAAACCTAGCACAAAAACGACAACCAGTGACGTCGTGGTCTGGGCCTAGGCAAGGTATGCAGTAAGAATGAAAATCCTTATGAGGTATTTGCTTCCCACAAGAAATACAATTGTTAACTTTTTCTGACATCGGACTGAGGCAAGAAAAGTTTCCCCAACGGGTACTTAGCTTTATTGAAGACTTTGGATCTGAAATTCGACTTTGAAAATCTCAGGAGTCGGCTGACCGGCACTTGCGAACTGCTTCTGCTTCGGGCACCACGCGGCAAGAAAGACTGAAGAAAATGGCGTTGGATGCATTATATATACCCCTGGCGCACTGACGTCAGGGAAGAAGCTACAGCAACCGACGCCGGACCAAGACTTTGGAATTCCGGCCGACTGCGGGACCACCTGACGACAGGATAACCCAAGTGTGATGACTGCAGCAGGGTAACACGATGAACATCGATTGCATGAGATGACTATCGGATCTGAAGTCTTAGGATCCAAAGTTTTTCTCTTTGGATCTGACAAAGTCAGATCCAAAAATCTCTGTATTTTTGAGTAAGCTCCAATACAAAGAAGTCTTCGGAGAATTAGACAGAGATAGTTTTATGTGCTCCAGCAGGAGGTAGTAACCCTTTAAGGCCTAATTTGTGCCATCTGTTTGGTATAGCCCTGGAGTTAAACGCAGCACAAATGGTACAGTTTGTACCCAGATATGCTGCCCCTAAAAAATAAGCTCAATTCAATCCCTGTGGACATCCAAATTCAAAATTTTGTGCCCACAGGAAGTATATTGTTTACACCCTGTAGGCTTCTCAGTCATAGTATTTAAACTACAAAGGAGAAGAATAGAAAGAAAGCAGTTTTTTTTTTTTTTAAACTACAACAGTGAAGAGAACTATCAACAATGGTAGTAAAAAATACCCTGTTAAAAAAGGGGTAAGAAAGTGACAGAAAAGAAAGAAGAGAAAGGAATACCAACAATATAGGGTTGCCGACTTTTCAAATGCCCAAAATGGGACACTTTGTAGAATGCCAGATTTTGCAGGGCAAAACATACCCACGGCCAGTTTTTTTGTCTAAATAAAAGCTCATTCTTATAGCATTTTAGTTGCCTGTGCTGTTTATCATAACATTTAGGTGTTTCAGATACAAAATAACTGTTTTATGCAACTATTAAAGAAAATATAGGACATTTTTTTGTCCTAAAAATCTCAGGAAATTTGCCATTTTTTAAATTTTTTTGCAGGACACAACTGCCCCAAGAGGGACTGTCCCTCGCAGAGTGGGACAGGTGGTAACCCTACAACAGCAGTACTTAAGAATTTACTTTACTAAAGTAAGGGAACAAACTGAAAAAAAAAAACTAAGACAGAGGAAATACCTAATTTAAAAAAAAAAGGTAGAGGTTTTCTAAGAAAATACACTTACAATCCATCTAAAAATGCCTTAAAAGATGCTCTGAGAGAGGATCCACATCTATGCAAGATGGTGGCAAGTGAGATCTGAGGTATTGGGAATGGACTACGGCATTACGGGTAGTGGGAGGAGCTAGAGAGTTGGGTTCAAATCTGTAGAATGTGGTTGGGTCAGATCAGAGGTCGGATCCATAACCACACGTTCAGAAAGAATGAAAAGGACATCAGATCTATTCTTTTTATTTTTTGGTTGTATGGCATGCCTCCTCACCTTTATTCTGAAAACATCACCACCTTCTGTGCACACCTTTGAAGTTTGACTATGAGAAACGTGAAGGAAACAATGACCAAAGTATTTTAACTGTTACTATTGACCATACAGGATACCTCCATCAAACGAGCCACATCAGTGACTGCTGAACACAAATCATGTAATTACCCTCCGCTTTCACACAGATTGCCTCCTGCAAACAAGACAGTGCACATGGTAGATGTGTGGCTGTGAAGAATGTGAAAGGCATACTGGCTTCAATAATTAAATTTTAACTTCTTGCTCGGAGACACTGACTACCCTAGACCAGCCATATCATCTGTCTTGTATTTTCACATAAAACTTGCCTCTCTACCCTCAACAATGTCCACCTTCTGTGTTTTACTCTGACATTAAATAATGCGAAAAGCAAAAGTACAAATGGTCAGCATAACATACTTTAATTACATTATACACTGCTTCACCTTCCCCCAACCAAACTACAACAACCACTTTGTTGTGGCCAACTACCCTTCGCTTTAATCCAAAGCTCTTGGCAATCACAAGAGCCAGAAGTGGAATAAATATTGGTACAGTAACATATTTCAACTTGCTACTGCAAGTATATTTATACATACGTACATATATATATATATATAAATAAATACATACATTAGATAGATAAAACAAACTCAACAGGAATGAACCATGGGCAGTGTGTACTGTTGCCAATATGCAAATATACATCTGTTTTTCTGCTGGTAAGTAAACACAAACCTACAATAGAAAAATTCTACTGAAAACCAGTCTGCTCTAGACTAGAGATTGCTGGTAAAGCACTACAGATCTCCGGTATAGTAGTACATGGGATGGCTATTCATGTGTTACTATGCTAGCAGTGTACAACTAAAAAGTCATACTAATAACATGACCTATCCCCAAATGACTAACCTGATGGTTTCCTGTTGAGAATTTTTGTTTTTAAATTTTAAAATTCAACTGATTATAAAAAAGACATTTAAAAATGAAGGCTGTGTACTTACCATAATGGTAGATCCATGTTGTCTGACTTTCCTCCACTTCAGATATGTGGGTTGTCAGATCTGAGCTCATCAGTTTCAAAGCTCTGACTCCTACCCTACCCCGTAATTCCCTAGGTTGCACCTCAGATACTCAGATTGAATCTGTACATACACACACACATATATATATATATATATATATATATATATATATATATATATGTATATATATATATATATATATATACATACATACACACACACACACACACACAGATATAATTTTTGTGAATTAAACTACGGAAAAGAAAAACTTTGGTAGAGGGAAATCACCTTTCACCAGCCATTACAGATTAGAATGTTGATTCATTCTAGTGATACTGTGCTCAGACAGTGTGTAAACCACCACTCAATCATCTAGTTGCCAAAGGTGACTATTTGGAAGGGGCTAGGATGGTGGTAGTTGAAACAGACAAAAATCAGGCAACACAGATAGCACAGTTTTGTACCTACCATAAATGTAGATGTTCGAGTGTATACCCTGCTGCAGTCATCACACTTGGGTTATCCTGCCGTCAGGCGGTCCCGCAGTCGGCCCGAATTCCAAAGTCTTGGTCCGGCGTCGGTTGCTGTCGTTTCTTCCCTGACGTCAGAGCACCAGGGGTATATAAGAGGCATCCAACGCAATTTTCTTCAGTTTTTCTTGCCCCAGATGTCGGGTGCCCCCCCAAAAGGTGGTCAGTAGATAGTACCAATAATAAAAAGTGTGTCACAAACAAAACATCCCTCCAGCTATAAGCAAATACACCACAAAGGTTGTATCAGAATCTAAGGTACTGAAAGGTTTTAGTTAGGTCAGAGGGGATGGAGGGAGGGTAACCTGGACTGCAGCAGGGTATACACTCGAACATCTACATTTATGGTAGGTACAAAACTGTACTATGTTCATTGTGTTACCCTGCTGCAGTCATCACACTTGGGTAGAATCCCAAAGCTAAGGATGGGAGGTGGCGTCAAACAGGATTAGAGGAGGCTGGGAGGCCCTGCAAAACTGCAGTGGCGAAGCCAGCTCTAGTCTTAGAGTAAAGTGGTAAGTGATAGTGTTTGGTGAAGGTGTGTACTGATCTCCAAGTTGCAGCTTCCAGAATATCCTTGGTTGGCACCCCCCTGAGGAAGGCTGTAGATGTAGCTGCTGCCCTGGTAGAGTGGGGCCTTATACTAGCAGGAACTGGCTTTCCATGGTGGGTGTAGGAAAAACGTATGCAATGTCCTATCCATTTGGAAATGGTCTGTTTTGAGATAGCCTTTCCTTGTGAAGCTGTAACATAGGATACAAAAAGCTGGTCAGATTTTCTGAAAACCTTAGTTTTATCCAAGTAGTAATGTAGCTGCCTGTGAATGTCCAAGGAATGCAGGAGTCCTTCTCCTTTGTTCTGCGGATTTGGAAAGAAAGTGGGTAAATGGATGGTTTGATTTAGAGCCACACTGGATACCACCTTAGGCATAAAGGAGGGGTTAGTTCGTAGAGAAACTCTGTCTTGATGAAAAATGAGGAAAGGCTATACTGCCATAAGTGCCTGAAGCTCTGAGACTCTTCTGGCTGAAGTAATTGCTAGCAGCAGGGCAGTCTTCCACGATATAAACTTTAAGTCAGCTGAGAAGGCTGGCTGAAAAGGAGGTAATGTAAGTTTTTCCAGAACAAAATTGAGGTCCCAAGTTGGTGTTGGTGCTCTCCTGGGAGGCCTAATGTTTTTGGCCCCTCTGAGAAACTGCCTTAGAAGTGGATGTGAAAATAAGGGAGGATCCGTGTTGTAGTGAGCTGAAATAGCTGAGGCGTGGATCTTAATAGATGAAAAAGAAAGCCCTTTGTGTAACATTTTGGTTAGATATTGTAGAATCTGAGGTACATCCGGCTGAAGGGTAGTTTGGCCTTTAGCTCGGTTCCAGGCGCAAAACATTTTCCATTTGTCTGAATAGGCTTTCCTGGAGCTGGGCCTCCTGGCCTCCAGAATTACATCTGTAACAGCTTGTGAAAGAGGAGATGGCTGGTTGCTTAGGGGATTTGCCATGCAGCCAAATTTAAGGTTTTGAGCAGGCTGTTTAGAATCTGACTGTCTTGCTGTGTGAGCAGATGAGTAAATTGTGGTAAAATCCATGGTGGGCCCTGGGCCATATTCCTTAATAGTGGGTACCAGTGCTGGTGTGGCTAGTCTGGGGCAATGAGTATCATTCGGGGTCTGTCCATCCTGACTTTCAGCAGCACCTTTGTGAGAAGGGGCAATGGAGGAAAGGCATATACAGTTAGCATTTTCCAACTGAATGAGAGTGCGTCCACTTTCCAAGCTTGATGGTGAAATGTCCTTGTGCAAAATTTTGGTATATGATAGTTGTGGGGGCTGGCAAACAGGTCTATGTCTGGGAGCCCCCATTTTTGAGTTATCATTGCAAATACTTGCGGATCCAGTTTCCACTCGTGGGGATCCTTGATGTTTCTGCTTAGGTCGTCTGCCAATGTGTTCTTTTTTCCTGGCAGGAATTGAGCTTGTAATTGAACTTGGTACGCCAGTGTTGTGTTCCACAAGGTCATTGCTTGCCTGCATAGAGGGTAGGAGTGTGTACCCCCTTGTTTGTTTACATACCACATTACTGTGGTGTTGTCTGTCCTTATTATAAGCTGTCCTGGATGTAAGAGGTCCTTGAAGGCTGTCAGGGCATTCTGTACAGCAAGCTTTTCTTTTTGATTGATGTGCAGATTTCTTTGATCTGCAATCCATATGCCTTGAACGCATCGTCCTGCCATGTGTGCCCCCCAGGCATAGTCCGACACATCTGTTGTCATGATTTGCCTGGCTGGGTGCAAGGTGAAAGGCTGACCCTTGTTGAGGTGACATGCCTGTGACCACCATAGAAACTCCTGTTGAAGGCAGGGAATGAGAGGTATCATCGTTTCCAAGCTGTGGCTGTGTCGAGTCCATACGCTTTGTAGGTACCATTGTAATTTCCTCATATGCAGTTTTGCAAATGGTATTAGTAGTATGCAAGATGCCATGAAGCCCAAGGCCTGCAGAATTTTTCTTGCAGGGAGTTGGGTGTTTGTTGCCATTGTTTTGAAGTATTGAGTTAGTTGTAGTTGTTTGTCTGGCGTCAGATAAGCCATCTGGGCCGTTGTATTCAAGCTGGCACCCAGGAATGTCATATTTTGTGAGGGCGCTAGTTTTGATTTATTTTTGTTTACTGTGTACCCTAGGCAACTTAAAAGTTGTTTTACAAAAGCCAGCTGTTGTAAGAGAATGTCCTTGCTTTCTGCTTGGATGAGGCGGTGGTCCAGGTATGGCTATATTTGGATTCCTCTTTGTCTGCAGTATGCAATTACTGGTGTCAGGCATTTTGTAAATACCCTGGGCGCAGACGATAAGCCAAAGGGCAGTGCAGAGAATTGGTAATGGGTTGAACCTGCAGTAAAACGGAGGCATCTTCTGCAATTTTGTCTGATAGGGACATGCAGGTATGCCTCCTTGAGGTCCAACGTTACTAGCCAAGCTTTCCTGCCCAACATGGGAAGAAGTTGCTGTAGTGTTAGCATCTTGAATTTGGGTACTTGCAAGAAGGTATTTAGAATTGAAAGGTCCAGTATGGGTCTCCAAGCATTGTCCTTTCTGGGGACTAGAAAGAGCCTTGAGTAAAATCCTTGGCCTTGCTCCTGTGTAGGTACCAGTTGAATGGCTCTCATGTCCATGAGAGCTGTAATTTGTTTTTGTGCCTCTGCCCATTAATTTTTTGGCAGGTCTGGCATTCCTTTTATCCTTGGCAAGGTGTGGAAATGTTATCAATATCCTTGTGAGAGAATGTCTAGGACCCATTTGTCTTTTGTGATGATACGCCAGTTGTCTGCAAAAAGTGCTAATTTTCCTCCCAAGAGAGCTGCCAAGAGAGTTTTGCTTGGCAGTTTGAGGTTTAAGTCATTGTGTTTGCCTTCTAGTAGTTTGGGACCTGTTTTATCCTCCCTTCTGTGTTGCAGTGCCCCATTGGCGAGGTTTGTAAGGGATTTGTGCTTGTCCTCTGCCCACTGGGTGCCTGTATTTACCCCTCTGTGGTCTGTCAGAAGCTGGAAAGGACCAATTTTTTGTTGGCCAATTTCTGCTGAAGCGTGGGGGTTGTACCTGTAAGAAATCTTTGACCGTCTGCATAGATTTTGCTTTATCCTCCATTTTCTTCAAAACCTCTTCTGCTTTAGCCCCAAATAAGACATCCTGCTGTAAGGGTGCATCTAGTAACTTTGCTTTAACATGATCAGGCAGAGTATGTTCCTTTAGCCAAGCATGCCTATGTATGGCAGACCCAATAACAGCTGCTCTACAGGAAGCTTCCAAGGAATCAAATCCACATTGTAAAGTATGTTTGCCCACCTGTTCAGCTGCATGCAACAGATCCTGCATTTCATTGAATTCAGACTGTTGAGGATGCGTGCTCATCTTTTGTTTTGAGACATTAGGAATTGTTAGTATTTAAGCATGTGAAACTGACAATTTAGTGCTCTCATAGCTAGAGTAGCTGAGGTGTAAACCTTCTTCCCCCATCTATCTAGTGCTCTGCAGTCCCTTCCAGAGGGTATAGGATTTTTAGCCTTAGCCCCTTTGGGACCCTGGGAGACTGTCTCTGGATCAGCAACAGGGCTTTTGTAAAGGAATTTGTGTGAGTCAGGCACTCTACAGTATCTATCTGGCTTGGCTGGAGGTGGAGGCAGAGAATCTGGATTTAGACTAGATTCTAAGTAGACATCATCCACAATGTCTAAAAAGTACAGTTTTGTACCTACCATAAATGTAGATGTCCGAGAGGTATGCATCTGCAGTCCTAACATATGGGTTGTCCTGCCTCAGGCAGCCCCTCGGTCGGCCGGATTCCAAAGTCTGGGTCTGGCCTCGGCTGATGTCGCACTTCACCCGACGACATAGCTGCTGTGTATCGGGTATAAAGGCATCAGCCGACGCCATTTTCCTCAGTGTTTCTTGCCCCAGATGCCAGGTGCCCTCTAGGAAGGCTAAATTTGGATAAATGCAAATGATTCCAAACAGCAGAGAGCAAACAATATAAAAATGTATATACATATATACAAACAAATACACCATAATAGATTCCCCCAGCTAGCTACAAGATGGGTAAATACCCTAGGAGTACCACAGAGGGGAAGGAGGGCGGGTAATCCTGATTGCAGATGCATACCTCTCGGACATCTACATTTATGGTAGGTACAAAACTGTACTATGTCCTTCAAGGATGCATCTGCAGTCCTAACATATGGGTAGAATACCATAGCCAAACTGGGGGAGGAGGCACTAAGATAAAGATGGTGTAGTTAAGATCCCTTGCAAAACAGCAGTTGCAAAACCTGCTCGGGATCTGGAGTATAAAGGAAGATTATAATGCTTGGCAAATGTATGCACGGAGCTCCAAGTAGCAGCTTCTAAAATGTCTTTGGTAGCCACTCCTGAGGAAAGCTGTAGTGGTGGCTGTAGCCCTTGTGGAGTGAGGCCTGATATTTTCTGGAGTTGTCTTTCCATGAAAAGAGTAGCAAAATCTAATGCAATTTCCTATCCATTTTGAGATTGTCTGTTTTGAAATTGCTTTTCCTTGCATTCCTGTTGCATATGCTACCAGAAGCTGGTCAGTTTTTCTGTTGGTCTTAGTTCTGTCCAGATAGTAGCGTAATTGCCTGTGCACATCCAAAGTATGTAGTAGTCTTTCCCCCCTGTTCTGTGGGTTGGGGAAGAATGTTGGTAAGTGAATTGCTTGGTTCAATGATACTCTGGAGACCACTTTTGGCATAAAGGTAGGGTTAGTTCTCAAAGACACTCTATCCTGATGGAAGATAAGGAAGGGCTGTACTGCCACTAATGCCTGTAACTCAGAAACCCTTCTTGCTGAAGTGATTGCAAGCAGGAAAGCAGTTTTCCAAGATAAGAACTGTAATTCTGCTGTTGCTGCTGGTTCGAAAGGGGGAAGTGTTAACTTTTCCAGCACAAAGTTAAGGTCCCATGTAGGCAAAGGTGGCTTCCTTGGAGGCTTTACATTTTTAATTCCTCTCAGAAACTGCCTGAGTAAAGGATAAGAGAAGACTGGAGGATCCATGTTGTATTCTGCTGAAATTGCTGATGCATGAATCTTAATGGAGGAGTAAGACAGGCCATTGTGGAAATTTTCTGCTAAGTATTCCAGGATGTTAGCTATGTTTGCTAATAATACATTTTCTCCTTTTGCTGCACTCCAAATGAGGTATCTTTTCCATTTGGCTGAATAAGTCTTCCTTGTGGAGGGTCTGCGAGCCTCCAGGATAATGTCTTTAACCCTCTGAGATAAATCTGGGTTATTTTGTTTTATGTAATATTCCAAGCGGCTAGCTGTAGTGTTTTCAAGTTTGGATGTAGGGTCTTGTAGTTGTTCTGTGTTAGAAGTAATGGACATAGAGGTAGAGGCCATGCGTGTGTCCGAGACATGCTCCTCAGTAGCGGGTACCAATGCTGCCTCGGCCAATCTGGAGCTATCAGGATTATCCTCGGGTGATCTTCTTTGATCTTCAGTAGGACTTTGTACATCAAAGGAAGAGGTGGGAATGCATATGCTGTCAGGTTTTCCCAACTGAAGGATAGGGAGTCCACCTTCCAAGCAAGTGGGTGGTATGCTGTTGTGCAGAATTTCTTCAATTGGTGGTTGTGTGGGGAGGCGAACAGGTCTATTTCTGGTAGTCCCCATTTCTTTGTAATGGTTTTGAAGATATCTGGATGCAGCATCCATTCGTGAGCATCCGTGGTAGTTCTGCTTAAGGTGTCTGCTAGTGAATTTTCTTTTCCTGGCACAAATTCGGCCTGGAGTTGAATGTTGAGGTTCAGGGCCAAGTTCCACAGGTCCATTGCCATCCGGCATAGAGGATATGAGTGTGTACCTCCCTGTTTGTTGATGTACCACATGACTGTGGTGTTGTCCGTCCTTATCAGCAAGTGACCCTGTTGAAGAAATGGTCTGAATGTCCGGATTGCATGTTTCACTGCCAGCATCTCCTTTTGATTTATGTGTAGGTTCAGCTGGTCTTGTGTCCATAGGACTTGTATGCACTTGTCCACCATGTGCGCCCCCCAGCCTAGGTCTGAGGCGTCAGTGGTGATGGTCTGGTTTGGATGAGGTTTGTGGAAAGGCAATCCTCTGTTTGACTGACAGGCCTGAGCCCACCACAGGAATTCTTGCTTCAGGCATGGAATTACTGGAATCTGGGCTTCTAGACTGTGCTTGTGTTGAGACCATACATTCCTTAGGTACCATTGCAACTTCCTCATATGCAGCCTGGCATGCGGAATCA
The DNA here is from genome assembly GCF_019279795.1 of Protopterus annectens. NCBI lineage: Eukaryota > Metazoa > Chordata > Ceratodontiformes > Protopteridae > Protopterus > Protopterus annectens. The sequence continues at coordinate 1,523,751,881 of NC_056746.1, read as the reverse complement.
ATATTATGCAGGATGCCATGTAACCCAGGGCTTGCAGGACTTTCCTTGCGGTAAGCTGGGTCTGTGTTGTTAATGCCATGAAATAGAGTGGTAGTTGTTTTTGTTTTTCTTCTGTGAGAAATGCGATCTGATTTGATGTGTCCAGTTCTGCACCCAAGAATGTTATCCTTTGGGATGGTACCAGCCTTGATTTTTTCATGTTGACTGTGTATCCCAAGGCTTGCAGCAGTTGTATAACCTTTTCCAAATCTTTTGTTAATTTGGTCTTGTTGTCCGCTTGTATTAGGCAGTCGTCCAGGTATGGGTAAATCTGAATTCCCTGAAGCCTGCAATGAGCAATTACTGATGCCAGGCATTTCGTGAATACTCTGGGCGCAGTAGATAAGCCAAAGGGCAATGCTGAGAATTGATAATGCTCTGATCCTGCAAGAAATCTGAGGAGCCTTCTGCAATCTGGTCGTATAGGGACGTGCAGGTATGCCTCCTTGAGATCTAGAGTCACCAGCCAAGACTCCTTGCCCAGCATGGGAAGAAGTTGCTGTAGGGTCAGCATTTTGAATTTTGGAACAATGAGATATGTGTTCAGGGCGGACAGGTCGAGAATAGGCCTCCATTGATTTTCTTTTCTTGGTACAAGGAAAAGTCTGGAGTAAAATCCTTGTCCTTGTTCCATAGGCGGTACCTTTTCTATAGCTCTCATCCTTAGTAGTTGGTTGATTTGTCTTAGAGCGTTTGTTTTTTGGCTTGGTGGTAGGTTTGGCATTCCTCTCTTTTTTGGTAGTGTGTGGAAGTGAAACCTGTAGCCTTTGTCTATTGTCTGTAAAATCCATCTGTCTCCTGTAATGTAATGCCAGTTTACGGAAAATAAGGCTAGCTTTCCGCCCAAGGGTGCTTCCAGTTGTTCCCTGGTAGGCGGCATCAGAGCCAAGTCATTGTGTCTGTCCTGTGGAAGTGGTTGTAGCTGAATCTGTGGCAGTACTTCTCTGGTTGTTAGGCTGCCACTGACGTCCCCTGTAGGTACCCCTGGATTGACCTCTGCCTCTAGGGCGCCTATTTCTGCCTCTCTGTAATCTGGAGGTGTCTGGAAAGGACCAATTCTTCAAAGGCCAATTTCTACTAAACCTCGGAGGTTGGACCTGTAAGAAATCCTTGACTGTTTGGACAGATTTTGCTTTTTCTTCCACCTTCTTTAACACCTGCTGTGCAGGGGAGCCAAACAAACTTTGTTTCTCCATAGGAGCATCTAGGAGCTTTGACTTAACATGGTCTGGTAAGGATTGCTCTTTTAACCAGGCATGCCTTCTAATCACTGTTCCAGTCATAGCTGATCTAAATGAAGCCTCCAGTGCATCATAGCCACATTTTAAGGAATGGTTACTGACCTGCTGAGTGTTATGTACCAAATCCTGAAGGGACTTACGGTCTATAGGTTCAGGAGAGGACAGTTTTTTATTTAGCTGGTCTAACAAAAATTTGTGGTACTGAATCATGTGAAATTGACAGTTTAAGGCCCTGGCCGAAAGAGTAGCAGAAGTATAAACTTTTTTACCCCATCTCTCTAATGCTCTAGATTCTCTTTCAGAGGGGAGGGGGTTTTTGGCAGAGGCAGCTGCTACAGCTTTGGGGCCCTGAGATATGGTTTCAGGATCTGCGATAGGAGCCTTATACAAATGAAAGTGTGTGTCCGGGACCCTGTAATATCTGTCGGGCTTGGAAGGGGCCGGAGGGAGAGAATCAGGGGCAGTACAGGCATCATTATATGCATCATCAACAACTGTTAGTACTGGAGGAATGGCTAAAGGCCTATGCTGTGGTAAATGTAAAAAGGTCCTTAGCCTTTTCCTTGAATCTGAAAAATCCTGGCCCTGCCATTGAAAATGTTCTCTCATAGCATGGAAGGTTTCCCCAAAAGAAAATTCTTCAGGAGGAGAGGCAGAAGGAATGGAGCCTTCTGCATCAGAATCCTCATAAGGAGAGTATGGGCCTTCCGGAGGGTCTGAGTTATCTGAGTCATCCGAGGAATAGTCTGTAGAAACAGGATCCGGGGGCTCAGTTCTAGGCCTCTTCTCTGGAGGGGGTTGAGAGGCCCTGTCTGGGTGAGGTTGGGATCCCCTGATCAAAGAAATGAGATCCTCAGCCAGGCTGAGCATTTAGGAACTAGAGGTAGGCCTATGTGAGGGGGTTTTAGCAGGCAAGGCCTTAGAAGATTTAGCTGCTTTAGCCCTGGAAAAAGCCTTGATAGACATAGATGCAGGGGGCCTAGCAGCTCCACGTGCAGGGGTAGATATGTCTAAAGGAATAGTTTCTGATAAGTCCTGGGTGCCTGCTACAGCAGGGGTAATTTCAGTAGCAGATTCAGCCATGCTCTGTGAGGCCTCGGCTATCGGAGGCATGCTTTCGGCCGAAGGAGGAACCGAGGACTCTGTTTCAGCCGAAACCGAGACACTCGCGGTTGGCTTAACCGTGGTTTCAGCCGAAACCGCGGACCGCGAGTGTCGGTCCTTTTCCTTACGCTTTTTAGCTAATTGTGAAGTCGGAGTCTCCGATGGCATTTTGTATGCAAAAGCGGGACCAAAAAACTCCTCTGCAAACTCCGACCGACGTCTAAGTGTCCGTCGGTTGAAGGAAGCACAGGCTAGACAAGCTGATACGTCGTGGTCTGGGCCTAAGCAAGGAAGGCAGTAAGAGTGGAAATCCTTATGAGGTATTTGTTTCCCACAAGTTAAACAATTATTTACTTTTTCTGACATCGGCTGAGGCAAGAAAGAGTCCCCAACGGGGTACTTAGCTTTTAGAAGTCTTCAGTAGTAGAAATCTCTGGATCTGACCGACCGGCACTTGCGAACAGCTTCTGCTTCGGGCACCATGCGGCAAGAAAGACTGAGGAAAATGGCGTCGGCTGATGCCTTTATACCCGATACACAGCAGCTATGACGTCGGGTGAAGTGCGACATCAGCCGAGGCCAGACCCAGACTTTGGAATCCGGCCGACCGAAGGGCTGCCTGAGGCAGGACAACCCATATGTTAGGACTGCAGATGCATCCTTGAAGGACATCTGGGGGAATAGCAAGAGGTCTGTGCTGGGTGAGTAAAAGAAACTCTCGGAGCATTTTCTTTAAGTCGGAGTAGTCCTGACCTTCCCAGAGGAAATGTTCCCTCATGGTATGTAAGGTTTCCCCAAAGGAATAATCTTCAGGGGGAAGAAGCTGAGGGAATGGAATCTTCAGCATCAGAATCTTCATAAGGGGGAAAGGAGTAATCCTGTTCCTCTGAGGAGCCTGAGGAAATAGACACTTGATCAGAGGAGGCATAATCCTCCTGTTGTCTAGGCCTTTTGTCGGGGGTGGGGGGTGGGGGTGGGAATCCCTGATCAAAGAAATCAAATCTTCAGCCATTTTAAGCATCTGTTTTTTTAGGCATGGGGCCTTGAACTGGAGACTGAAGTGCAGTCTTTTTTGGTTTAAGAGGAGTCTTGAGCTTAGCATAAGATTTTATGGTGAGAGTAGTCGGTCTGAAGACACCTTCAGAAACCGAAGGTGTTTCTACAGCATCGGCTTCTCCTTCTACAATGTCGTCCGTAGGGCCTAAAGAAAATGGCTGCGTCGGCCTAGAACTCTCTGCTAGAGAATCCGAAGTGGTCTGGGGTTCCAATTCTACGGTAGGCAGGGGCTGAGTAGGCACCTCACTGAAAACCGGCGACCGGCCCAGCCGAGGCCTCTGGCTTGGATCTAGGCTGCCTGTCTTTATCTTTGCGTCGTTTTATGTACGCCGGTAGTCGGTTGCTCCAACGGCATAGTGTAATTAAATTTCCTACCAAAGTAGTGTCATGCGAAATCAAAGAGTCGCTTTACAGTTCGCTTATTGAACCTAGCACAAAACCGACAACCAGTGACGTCGTGGTCTGGGCCTAGGCAAGGTATACAATAAGAATGAAAGTCCTTATGAGGTATTTGCTTCCCACAAGAAATGCAATTATTAACTTTTTCTGACATCGGACTGAGGCAAGAAAAGGTTCCCCAGCGGGGTACTTAGCTTTGAAGACTTCGGACTGAAACTATTCGAAAATCTCAGGTGTCGGCCGACCGGCACTTGCGAACTGCTTCTGCTTCGGGCACCATGTGGCAAGAAAGACTGAAGAAAATGGTGTTGGATGCCTCTTATATACCCCTGGCGCTCTGACGTCAGGGAAGAAGCGACAGCAACCGATGCCGGACCAAGACTTTGGAATTCGGGCGACTGAGGGACCGCCTGACCGCAGGATAACCCAAGTGTAATGACTGCAGCAGGGTAACATGATGAACATCTAACTTCATGGTAGATACATAACTTTTGTATCCACTGTTGTCTATTATCATCCATTCAAACATGTGGAACAGGATCCCAAGCTGTCAAACTGGGTGGTGGTAGGGAAGGACATTCCTGAGTACAGTGGAACCAACAGATGAACGTGATCATGACTGCGTCTCCAGCTTCTACTGGAATACAAAGGTGTGCACAGTTGTCTATGTGGCTGCTGCAGAAATACCAATGGTCAATCCTCTACTGAAGGCTGTAAAAGTAGAAACTGATCTTGTTGAATGGCCCTTAGGCTTCCTTGCTAAAGGCAAGTTTTTCATATGATATACAAAGGAAATGCAATCTGACAGCCATATGAACAGGGTCACTCTAGAAACTGATTTTCCTAATTTCAGCCTAGCAAAGGAAATGAATAATTGATAATCCTTTCTGCAGTCCTTTGACCTTTGAAGGCAGAATCTGAGATGTCAATGTACATCTAGCAAATGAAGGAGGTATTTTCCTTGTTTGAGTATGCTGGAAATACACAGAAAGATGTACAGATCGATTGGATGCCACCTTACGAATAAAGAATGAGTCAGTTCTAAGGGAAACTCTGTCCTAGTAAAAGACCAGATATAGGGGATTTTGATGAAAGGGCTTGTAGTTCTGAGATTCTTCTGGCTGATGTTACTGCAACTAAAAAAAAAGTTTTTCCAAGTAAGAAATTTTAAATCTACTGTAGTAGCAGGCTTAAAGGCAGGCTGAGTCAGAGCCTGTAACAGACCGGTGGTGTCACATGGAGGTCTCAACAGAAATGTGTCGTTAAGAAAGGCTTTGGAAATCTTAAGAGATACGATCAACATATCGTGAATTCCAACATGAACATTGGAAACAGTAGCCAAATGAATCTGAATAGTACCAAAACTGGTGACTTTGACAAAGAGATCATACAGAAATTCAAGTATGGAAGGAACTGGTGTTGAAAAGGGGTCTAGACCTTTGGAGTAGCCCAGACTGAAAATCTTTTCAATTTACTCTGATAAACTTTCTAAGTACATGGTTTCTGTGAAGCCTAAATAATACTGACTACTGCAGGATGAAGCCTGGCATCTCTAGCTAATGTAAAAAAACTGGAAGAACCATGTGGTTAGCTGAACGAATTTCTGATCAGGAGGAGGCAGTCCAGATGGATGAGAAAGTAAACCTGTATACTGATACAACATCCATAGAGGATGTAGTAGAAGATGCCATAGGAAGTGGAGCAAAGTCTGTCGGGGTCAAAAGGGAGCAATGAAGATAACCCTGGCATTTCAGTGCCTTACTTTCTGTAAGGACTGGTTCATTAGGAGTAAAGGAGGAAAGGAATACAGGAGACCAAGGGACCAAATGTGGACTAAAGCATCCCTCGATGAATCTCAGGGGAGTTCAGGGCAAAGTACCTGCTGCATTTTATTGTTAGATACAGGACACAGGTCACAGCAATGTTGGCCACAAAAACCAAAAACTGCTCGTGTCACTGCAGGATTGAGGGACCATTTATAAAGCATTAATACTACCCTGCTCAATTTCTACACAGGTACATTAGAGATCCTCTGGATGTGCGCTATCAGAAAATATTGTAAAAACATCATCCACTGCCAAACCCTCATGGTTTCCTGACAAAGGGTGTAAGAATGGGTTCCTCCTTGTTTACAGATTTGTCATACATGTTTACAGTCATGACAGTCTGCATGGATATTACACCCATGGAGAGCAGGTTCTGCAATGCTAGAAGAACCTACCTCATCTACAAGATGTGAAGATTGGGCTCAGCTGTCGACTATGCATCTTGGATAACCTTCTCTTCAAAATGACCCCCCCCCCACCCCACTCTAGAAGGGTGGAGTCCATAGTAACTGTTGTATTGGTGGATTCATCTGAAAAATTTGGCTAGTGGTCACAGATGGGGACGTTATCTACCCAGCGATGTGGTTTTTGCACACTAAATCAATTTTTGTATGTAGGGGGGTGAGTGGATTGAGTCATTGTACTACCAAAGTCCACTGTAGTACTCTCATGAAAAATCTTGTTAGATGAATAACAAGAATTGTAGATGCCCAAGTGATGTGGGATTAACTTCACCAGCAGTTTTGGGTGATTAGGAACATGAAGGGATGTCAGACACAGTGAATGGACCCTGGACTGGGGCATACTATCTGACATTTGATGTTTAGATGACATCCTATGAACTCTATAGTTTGAGTTGGAGTCAGATGATATTTTTGAAGGTTTACTGAAATTCTTAAGTTCAGTAGCAACTGGAGTACATGGTCCCAGTGGCTGAGCAGGAGATGCTTGGTGGGGGCAGTGAGAAACCAATAGTCTACATATGGGAAGACCTGGATCCCCAACAGGCACAGGTGCACCGCTATAACTGCCATGATCTTGCTAAACATCCTGGGGGCTGTGGTGAGACCAAATGTCAGAGCTCTGAACTGGAAATGATTGGCTTCCAGCCAGAAGCAGAGAAATCTTCAGCAGTGTTTCACTATTTTGATGCAATAGTAAGCATCCTACAGATCTACAGAGCACATCCAATCTTCATGTGTCAAAACAGGCAAAAGGTACTGAAGCATGACCACCTGGAATTCTGTCTACTTTACGAATTGGTTTCAGTGACTGAGATCCAAAATGGGTCTTTGATCCCCAGCTTTCTTTAGCACTAAAAGGTATCTGGAATAGACTCCAGATTCTAACTGGTTATAGGGGACCAATTGGATGACTGTTTTTTCAAGCAGCTTTGAAATTTTTAAGGCTGCCAAGTCCCACTAATTGGGTGGAATATTGGGGACTTTCTTCTTTCTCTGGGGTGGAAGGAAAAATGGAATTGAATAACCTCTGAATATTATCCTTAGCGCCCATGAATCTGATGTTACCTTTTGTCAGGCTTGAGAATGTAAGGAAAGACACCCCCCCCCCCCTGAACTGCCTCCACAGCAGCAGCAGTCAGGCAACCATTCAGGGGCACTAAAAGGCTTTCTCAGAAAGGGACCATGAAAACCTTGATTTTTCAGCCAGCCTTTGTCTCTTCGGCGTGGTCCATTAAAATTACCTACTCCTCCTCTGCCACATAAGATTTATCACTTTGGAAGCCTTGGAAAAAAACTATTGATCTGCAGAAGATCTTCCCCAATCTCTGGTTCCTAAAAAAATGTACTTGGAAAGGTGGAGAAGTATACTCCCACTGCAGAGAGAAAGTCTTATCATCTTGTGGACTCCTGGTAAGTGTATCCTTGACTTTAGAGCCAAACAAGGTGGAACCATTGTAAGGGGCATTAAATGAAGGACAACTTAAAGCCTTCCACAAAGTCACACTGTTGCATCCATGACGGAGCATGGTGATACTTGTACCTACTGCTCTGGCTGTGCAGTCAGCTGCATCTGACAGCAGATGCATGGCCACATTAGAAGATGACTGTAGGGTGCAAAGCTGGGTCCCCACTGTCTTCTGAACATCCACTGGCAAAACCCCTGAGAGAGACTTGTAAATCTCTGTCAACTCTCTCTGGAATTTCATTAATTGAGCAAGATAGTTCAGCAAACTGAGGGAGAAAGTTGCTGGTGTAAAGGCCTGCTCTCCATATCTATTTGTAGCTCTAGATCCTATTAGGAGGACAAATAGCACAGCGTTATTCTGAAGGCACTTTCTTGGTGGCTGCTGCCACCACCACTGCATCTACAGGTGGACCCTTACTCCTGTGCTTCCTGTCAGTCGGTGCAGATAATAAGCAATCATCTTTTTTTGGTATAGGCTCCATCACATCACGGTCCTTCCACGCCCATTGAGTTACTAGATCAAGAAGAGGATCAATCTGTGGTACTACCAATGACGAAGTCGGTCTGGAACCAAAGGCTTCCAAAAATACTGACACATCTGGAGACTGGTCTTGGGATGTCCATCCCACTTTTCTGTTTCATTAATTCTAGAATGTCCCCAAAGGAGATTTCTTCATAGAGGGAGTGAGGGGAGTCCTCTCCTTCCTCTACATTTGCATCTTCCATGAAATACTGAGGTGATGAGTCTAGATGTTTCTACTTGCACGTCCACTTTCTTGAAACATCTTCTGGGGGTTCAGCATAAGGCTCAGAATCGGACAGAGAACTGATGCAAACTTCTTTAGAAACCCTTGGTGCCAACTATCCCTGTATGACTGGATGAAAAAATGAAGAAGCAGACTGCCTGTGGGATTTAGGTGGAACCAAAGCAGTTAATGCTACCTTATCTTTGGAAATTGCCAAAACCCTTTCAAGCACTTCAAAAGCTTAGGCTGCTACTGGCACAGACGATTCCACCTTGGTGCCAACAAGCCTCGGCTCCAAAGCAATCTCTGATGCAAGTTATCTAGAGCTGAAGCCTCAAGGAGAAAAGACAGCTCCAAGAATCTCGGCATTGACTCACTCTCCCAGAGCTCTGAAGCTTCAACTCAGTCTCATCCCAATCTGATGGAATTGGAGTCAAGAGAGAGTGGGGTACAGTCATCATCAAAATGCAAGAAGTTCCAGCAGAGACAAAGGAGCTGCTGTTCCAATCTGGATCAGTGTGCAGACTGCTGGGGGGGTAGGATGGTCAACACTCGTGCCTTCCCAGGGGATGGTGCCAGAATAACCCAAGCTCTAACTTCGTCCTCGTAAACCTCCTCCTCATCCTGTCAATGTCAAGCTCTGTAAGGCTCCTAGATGATCGACAGGATAATGCTACCACAGGAGGTCAAGAATATCTTTTCTCCTGAAAGAAGGTTGAAGCCTGGAGCTCATCAGCCCTGGCAAAAAAATGGTTCTAGGAAATGGAGATCGGGGCAGAGGGGTAGACTGTTCTGATCTTCTTGGAATCTTTGGGTCAGGACTGACAGATATTGACAGTTCTGGGATCTCTTTTGAAGGAGATTTGCTCCTTTCCTTTTCTTTCCTTTCTTTCTCTTTTCCTAAACCTTAGATTTTGACTTTTCCTTCTCTTTGATAGAAGGAGAAGGAGGTGAAAGTATAGCCCCCTGTCTGAGCAGAAAGAAGCCCCTTTAGTACTAAGTGTCCCAGCAGGTCTGCCACTGAAGGCCGCATAAGACTGGCAATCTGTGTATAGGTGAGTAGCATCGAGGCAACAGATATACAAACAGTGTAGATCCTGAGGGGGTAACTTGTGCCCACACTCCAAACACTTTTTAAAACCGGAAGCTTCTGAATTAATAAAAGCACTAACACCTATAGAAAAAAACTGGCACACACGAAAACACACTAAAATCTAATAAAAAAAGCGGGTATTAGAAAAATATTACTCTTATGAATTATAGTACTTAAGTACAGACTATTATGTAAAGGCCCAAAATCTACCAGAGAAACTACTAGCTATAAAAAATATTATTTAGATTATTAGTATTACTTTTTTTTTTTAAACTAAATTCTATAAAGAAAAGTTTTTAGAAGAAAAGTTGTGAGAGTTGAAAAACTCTCACGGTAGGAAAGGAGTGTATTTGACCAGAAAATCCTCTATGAATCATTGAGCGTTCTCCGCACATCTGAAATGCTTGAGCGGCAAATGAGATCCCGGTACTAGAGCAGCAACCTAAGGAATTATGAGTAGGGGAGGAGTCAGAACTCTGGAACAGATAAGCTTCAGATTAGCACAGAGGTCGGATCAAACAACCCACATGTTTGAACAAAAAAAAAAAAAAAATAAAATACACATTAGATCCACGTTATCTTGGCATCAGTAATCAAGTCCAATTAAGTCCTTTACAGAATTTCTCAGATAACTCGGGGCCCATCATTAAAGGGTTAAAGCATATCTTCACAACTGAATGAGTAGCAGTAATTAATTCCTAGCATTTGCTAATGATTTCCTAGCCAGAAGAATCTAGTTTAGCTTTATCATTACAAGGGCAAAGCGGCTAAGCTTCTTGATGCCTCACCAACCCTAAACATAGTTATTAACCTACAAATCTGTTAGCGAAGTAGAGAGTTTGCCAACTGAGTTACTTCCCCAGAATACAAGCTGTTAAGAAAGTGATACCTCTGTCTATGACCCATTACTATACACACACACCTCCAGTCTATCAACATATCCCTCCTTGCTATTTTAATATAACAGACTGGTTGCTGGAGAAGATAAGACAGTAGCTATAGTTGCCTGATTTCAAAACCCCTTGCCTGATTTCAAAACCCCTCTCTATGGAGGACCACGTCCTTGAACTATAGTACAGCTCAAGCACCTTCTACATTTTGCTAGTGAATCATTTATCAGGATGGAGAGATGACAATGCAGTAACATGGGACACACCTTCAGGTAAGTAAGGGCTATCCACACCCAGGGCATGCAGACAGGGACCTGATAACAGAGAAAGACCCACTTGTCCATAGTAGCAATACAGTCAGTGACATTACAATACAAAGCAAGACTTTCATCCTCAACCACAGAAAAAGCATCAGAAAGAGTGTATCGTCTAATAAGCCCAGAAGTCACAGGAGTGTCCAAGCCTGGACCCTGAATGTGTCCTTCCTCAGGCTGTCAAGGCCATAACTTCTTAGGTCTACACGACAGGCAGAGCAACCAGCACTGAACAGTAACCAGAGTCACATCTACAAAAACATCCCATGATATGCAGGCAGACAAAACCTCTCCCAGTGTGGACTGCCATAATGGAAATACCCAATCTAGGGATGTTAGCAAATGTCCCTAGTTGGAGACAGCTGTGCATGTAGAAAAACATATAGATAACATCCCCTTACAAGACTTCAGCCCCAGAAGGCAACACCCCAATGAACACTTTGGGTACTAAAAATTACAGGTAGAAACACTTTGCTCTGGAACTTCTGCACATCCACAACAAAATGAAGGAATCTCCTATGAGTACCTCAGACTCACTGACATGCCTAAGAGCATCTATTACTTCCAGCAAATGCTGTCAGGTATCCTATAGTAGCAAGGATTTGGTTCTATGGATACTTGCCATCTAGAACTGGAAGCACACACAATATGCATTGGGTGAAGTCTCCTGGATGGGACAAAAATTGTTGATATTCTTTGTAATCAAAAACAGGCATGAGTAGAACTAGAACTCCCATCCCTGTTCTAAATCAGGAAAAGCCTCTTCAGCCCTTTTAGGATGTACTACTGAAGGAGAACCTAGGTGCTTCCAGGCTGCCAAGGAGGAAGACAATGCAGAGCTCCTACTCCTTCCTCCTCAGATTTAGAAATTTCTGGAGATAATGAAAGGTGGTATAGGTCAGTCTATGGAGGAAATCATGAGCCTGAGTTTCCTCAAAAAAAGGTTATGGGGGGCTGAAACATGTGAAGGACTCACAATCCATTTCAATTTCCATCTCTCTTTCTCTCTCTCTTTCTATGTAAGTCTAAGATAAAGGCCTCAGGTTCTCAGGTTTTTCATATGCGTGCATAGGACTCTTCCATTCTCCACCAACTCCTTATGTGAACTTGACATGGTCTTGATGGGGACACATGCAATGGGAAGATGCCAGATGACAGCTGACAAAGAATCAATGCTTGGGATAACACTTGCCAAGTTAGGAACAAAAGTGCGAGTGTCCTGTGACAGACTCTGTATTAGCATCAGGTCATACTTCCTTAATCTGCATTCCCCACATCTATTATTCAAGCTCTAGAGTCAAGATGTCAAATGTTTGATCTCCGATTAGACTACAAATCCTGATGCAGCAAGACCTGGAAGACCCCCCACAGTCTGGAAAATTTGACACACTGGGTCATAGGGAAAGAACCTATGAAAGGAGTTCTCAGCCTTAAAAAAAATTCCTCCTTCCAACTGGCAATGAAATGGGTGATCTCTATGTCCAAGGAGGAAGCTGGGGCCAAACTTGCTCCTGGCCCCTTCTCTCCACCATGCCTCTCTACTGTCCACAGACTTGTGCCTCAAAATTTCGGTCTGTTCCTCATAAAACTTTTGGTTTTCTAGCAAATCACTGGGATGACCTGAAGAATTAAATTAGTACATAGTGTCATACATTTGGGTTTCAGACGTCATACCCTTTTATTCTAACAAATTTCAAAGTTTATAACAGTAATATTTACAATCTGTCATTATTTTTGAGTCTTTGTACCCTGATTATGTCAGGCTTTATCCAGATTTCTTGAGCTAAGAGATTGAGAGGTATGTTCTCCACTGTAGCAGAGCACGGGTGGGAACTTAAGTCTTTGCTAGTGTAGGGCAAACTTAGGAGCTACAAGGATCAGATAGCCATTTTAGAAACAGACCTGAAAGTACAGTTTTGTACCTACCATAAATGTAGATGTTAGAGTGTCTTCACTGCTGTAGTCATTACACTTGGGTTATCCTGCCATCAGGCGATCCCGTGGTCGGCCAGAGTTCCAGAGTCTTGGTCCGGCATCAGTTGCTGTCGCTTCCTCCCTGACGTCAGTGCGCCAGGGGTATACAAGATGCAGCAGACACCATTTTCTTCAGTTTTTCTTGCCCCAGATGTCAGGTGCCCCAAATAGGTAGGCAATGTACACTGCTAATAAGAGATACACAAGAAAAGAATACCAATCCCTTCAGTTACAAGCAAATACACCAATAGGTTGTATAGGTATTAAGGTAGAGATAAATCCCAGGAAGGAAAGTGGGGATGGAGGGTGGCTAACCTGGACTGCAGCAGTGAAGACACTCGAACATCTACATTTATGGTAGGTACAAAACTGTACTATGTTCATCGTGTTTCACTGCTGCAGTCATTACACTTGGGTAGAATCCCAAAGCAGAGGTTGGGGGGCTGGAGCTAAAAAGCATTTGGGGTGGCTATAAGGCCCTGCAGTACTGCAGTGGCGAAGCCAGCTATAGATTTTGAGTGAAGAGGCAGATGGTAATGCTTGGTAAAGGTATGCACTGAACTCCAAGTTGCTGCTTCCAAAATATCCTTGGTAGGTACTCCTCTGAGGTAGGCAGCCGAGCTGGCTGTAGCTCTGGTGGAATGAGGCCTGATGTTGCTAGGCACGGTTTTTCCATGTTGTGTGTAGCAAAAATGTATAGTGTCCTATCCATTTGGAAATAGTCTGTTTTGAAATAGCTTTCCCCTGTGATCCTGCAGCATATGCTACAAACAGTTGTTCAGTTTTTCTGAAGGCTTTTGTTTTGTCCAAATAGTAGCATAGCGGTCTGTGTATGCCCAAAGTACGCAGAAGTCTCTCCCCTTTATTCTGGGGATTTGGATAGAATGTTGGCAAATGAATAGTTTGGTTTAGGGCCACACTTGATACCACCTTTGGCATGAAAGTAGGGTTTGTTCTTAAAGATACCCCGTCTTGAAAAATGATGAAAGGTTCCACTGCCATTAGTGCCTGCAACTCTGAAACTCTTTGTGCTGAAGATATTCCCAAGAGCAGAGCAGTTTTCCATGAGACATATTTTATTTTTGCTGAATTTACTGGTTCAAAAGGTGGTAAGGTCAATTTCTCCAAGACATAGTTGAGGTCCCAAGTTGGAGTTGGAGCTCTACGGGGCGGTCTTATGTTTTTTGCCCCTCTGAGGTACTGTTTTAGTAAAGGATGCGAGAAAATTGGTGGATCTGTGTTGTAATGAGCAGAGATGGCAGAGGCGTGGATTTTAATGGATGAAAATAAGCCTTTGTCCAGCATCTCAGTCAAATATTGTAGTATCTGAGGAATGTTAGGGATAAGAGGGTCAAGGCCTTGAGCCTGGTTCCAGGCACAGAATCTCTTCCACTTTTCTGAGTAGGTTTTCCTGGTGCTAGGCCTCCTGGCCTCCAAAATTACATCCATCACAGCTTTAGTGAGAGGAGTAGTCTGTGCTATTAAGTAATCTGCCATGCAGCCAGGTTTAATGTTTTGAGCTGGCTGTGAAATATTTGATTGTTTTGCTGAGTCAGGAGGTGTGGTATTTGAGGTAAAATCCATGGTGGGCCCTGAGCCAAGTTCTTTAAGATTGGGTACCAGTGCTGGCGTTGCCAGTCTGGGGCAATCAGGATAATTTTTAGCTTTTCTTGTCTGGCTTTTAGGAGTACCTTTGAAAGGAGAGGCAGAGGTGGGAAAGCATATAGTTGTAGGTTTTTCCAGCTGAATGAGAGAGCATCCACTTTCCATGCTTGTGTGTGGTAGGTCCTTGTGCAGAATTTTTGTAGCTGGCAATTCAGTGTGGAGGTAAATAGATCTATGTCCGGCCTCCACCATTTTTGTGCTATCATGCTGAATATTTGTGGATTTAATTTCCACTCGTGTGGATCCATGATGTTTCTGCGTAAGTCATCTGCCAAAGTATTTTTCTCTCCTGGCAGGAATTGTGCTTGCAGATGAACTTGAAAGGTTAGAGCTGTATTCCACAAGGTCATGGCTTGCCTGCAGAGGGGGTATGAATGTGTGCCCCATTGCTTGTTTATGTACCACATAACTGTGGTGTTGTCTGTCTTTAGTAGTTGTCCTGGATGTAAAAGGTCCTTGAAGGCTGTTAGGGCATTTTGTACAGCTAACATCTCTTTTTGATTGATGTGGAGATGCCTTTGTTCTGCGGTCCACTTGCCCTGAATACATTTGCCTGCCATGTGTGCTCCCCAGGTGTAATTCGAAGCATCTATTGTCAGTGTCTGACTGGCTGAGGGCTGAGTGAAAGGTTGTCCCTTGTTTAGGTGACATGCCTGTGCCCACCATCAAAACTCCTGTTGTAGGCAGGGAATAAGTGGTATTACTGTTTCCAGACTGTGATAGTGTTGAGACCAAACATTCTTTAGGTACCATTGTAATTTCCTCATATGCAGTTTGGCATACGGAATTAGTAGTATGCAAGATGCCATGTACCCCAAGGACTGCAGAATTTTTCTTGCAGGGAGTTGGGTCTTTTTTGCCATCGGTTGAAAGTATTGAATGAGCTGTCCTTGCTTGTCTGGCGTGAGATAAGCCATCTGGGCCGTTGTATTTAAGCTGGCACCCACGAATATTATCTCTTGTGAGGGCACTAGTTTTGACTTTTTTCATTTACTGTGTACCCTAGGCAAATTAGCAAGCTTTTTACAAACGCCAGATGCTTTAGAAGAATGTCCTTGCTTTCTGCTTGAATAAGGCAATCATCCAAGTATGGTTATATTTGAATCCCCTTTTGTCTGCAAAATGCAATTACTGGTGCCAGGCATTTTGTGAAGACCCTGGGCGCAGTAGATAAGCCAAAGGGCAGTGCAGAGAATTGGTAGTGCGCTGAACCTGCTAAGAATCTGAGGTATCTTCTGCAATTTTGTCTGATAGGGACATGCAGGTATGCCTCCTTGAGGTCCAACGTTACGAGCCAAGCCTTCTTGCCCAGCATGGGAAGAAGCTGCTGTAGTGTCAACATTTTGAATTTTGGAACATCCAGGTAAGTATTTAGAGAAGACAGATCCAGAATGGGCCTCCAGGCTTTGTCCTTTCTGGGAACCAGAAAGAGTCTTGAGTAAAATCCTTGTTCTTGCTCCTGTGTTGGTACCTTTTGAAAAGCTTTCATGTCCATGAGAGCTGTTATTTGTTTTTGAGCCTCTGCCCATTGATTTGGTGGCAGGTTTGGCATTCCTTTTAGCCTTGGCAAAGTGTGAAAATGGAATCTGTAACCTTGAGATACAATATTTAGAACCCATTTGTCTTGGGTGATTATATGCCAATTGTGAGAAAAAAGTGCTAGTCTCCCCCCTGAGGGGGCTGCCAAAAGAGAGGTGCTTGGCAGCTGAAGGGGGAAGTCATTGTGACCGTTTCCTATAAGGTTGTGGCCTGTCTTCCCCTCCTTTCTGGGTTGATGCACCCCATTGTCGAGGCCTGTAAGAACCTTGTGGTTGACCTCTGCCTCTTGAGCATCTGTATCTGCCCCTTTGAGGTCTGTCTGTAGCTGGAAAGGACCAATTTTTTCTTGGCCAATTTCTGCTAAATCAAGGAGGCTGAACCTGTAAGAAATCCTTCACCGTTTGCATTGATTTTGCCTTATCCTCCATTTTCTTTAATACCTCTTCTGCCTTAACTACAAACAAAACATCCTGCTTCAAAGGTGCATCCAATAGTTTTGCTTTAACATGATCAGGTAAACTTTGTTCTTTTAACCAAGCATGCCTTCGAATGACAGACCCTGTAACTGCTGCTCTACAGGAGGCCTCTAATGAATCAAAAAGTACAGTTTTGTACCTACCATAAATGTAGATGTCCGATAGGTATGCATCTGCAGTCATAACATATGGGTTGTCCTGCCTCAGGTAGCCCTTCGGTCGGCCGGATTCCAAAGTCTGGGTCTGGCCTCAGCTGATGTCGCACTTTCCCCGACGTCAGAGCGTCTGGGGTATAAAAGCATCAGCCAACGTCATTTTCCTCAGTTTTTCTTGCCCCAGATGCCAGGTGCCCTCTAGAAAGGCTAAATTTGGGTAAATGCTGAAAATTCCCAAACATTTGCAAATTATATACATGTATAAACAAACAAATACACAATAATAGATTCCCCCAGCTAGCTAAAAGAGGGGTAAGCACCCTAGGACTACCACAGAGGGGAAGGAGGGAGGGTAATCCTGACTGCAGATGCATACCTATCGGACATCTACATTTATGGTAGGTACAAAACTGTACTATGTCCTTCAAGGATGCATCTGCAGTCATAACATATGGGTAGAATACCATAGCCAATCTGGGGGAGGAGGTACTAAGAACAGGATGGTGTAGTTAAGATCCCCTGCAGGACTGCAGTTGCAAACCCTGCTCTGGATCTAGAGTATAAAGGTAGATTGTAATGTTTGGCAAATGTATGCACGGAGCTCCAAGTAGCAGCTTCTAAAATGTCCTTGGTAGCCACCCCGACCCGTAGGAAGGCTGTAGTGGTGGCCGTGGCCCTTGTGGAGTGAGGCCTGATATTTTCAGGAACTGTCTTTCCATGAAAGGAGTAGCAAAAGCGAATGCAATTTCCTATCCATTTTGAAATTGTCTGTTTGGAAATTGCTCTTCCTCGCACCCCAGTTGCATATGCTACAAAAAGCTGGTCAGTTTTTCTGCTAGTTTTTGTTCTGTCCAAGTAGTAGCATAGTTGTCTGTGTATATCCAGGGTGTGCAAAAGGTTTTCCCCTCTATTCTGTGGATTAGGAAAGAACGTAGGCAAGTGAATAGCTTGGTTCAAGGATACCCTAGATACCACCTTTGGCATAAAAGTAGGATTGGTTCTTAGTGACACTCTGTCCTGGTGGAAAATAAGAAAAGGCTGCACTGCCATTAATGCTTGTAACTCATATACTCTTCTTGCTGAAGTGATTGCCAGAAGGAATGCAGTTTTCCAAGATAGAAACTGTAGATCCGCTGATGCTGCTGGTTCAAAAGGAGGTAGTCTCAGTTTCTCCAGCACAAAGTTGAGATCCCAGGCAGGTAGAGGGGGTCTTCTTGGAGGTTTAATATTTTTTATCCCTCTCAGAAATTGTCTGAGGAGAGAGTGTGAGAAGATAGGTGGATCCACATTGTATTCTGCTGAGATTGCTGAAGCATGAATCTTAATGGAAGAATAGGACAGGCCATTGTGGAACAATTCTGCTAAGTATTCCAGGATATGTGTTAGGTTTGCCACTGTGACATCAGTGCCCTTTGATGTGCTCCAAATGAGAAATCTCTTCCATTTAGCTGAGTATGTCTTCCTTGTGGAGGGCCTGCGAGCCTCCAGGATAATGTCCTTCACCCTCCGAGATAAAATAGTTTGATTGGGGTTTAAGGAATTTTCCAGGCAGTTAGCTGCAATGTTTTCAAGTTGGGATGCAGGGTCTTGAAATTGTTCTGCGTCAGAAGAAGAGGCCATAGGGGGAGAGGCCATGATTTTGTCTGAGACATGCTTCTCAATAATGGATACCAGTGTTGTCTTGGCCAGTCCGGAGCTATTAGTATCACTTTTGGCTGTTCCTCCCTGATCTTCAGTAGAACCTTGTACATCAATGGGAGAGGTGGGAAGGCATATACTGTTAGGGCATTCCAGCTGAAAGAGAGAGAGTCCACCCTCCAAGCTTGTGGGTGGTATGTCCTTGAGCAGAATGTCTTCAGTTGGTGGTTGAGTGGGGAGCCGAACAGATCTATCTCCGGCATTCCCCATGTCTTTGTTATGAGTTTGAAGATGTCTGGATGCAGCATCCATTCGTGTGCATCCATGGGAGTTCTGCTTAAGCTGTCTGCTAGTGCATTTTCTTTTCCTGGTACGAATTGGGCCTGCAGCTGGATATTGAGATTCAGGCATAGATTCCACAGATTCATAGCCATCCGGCATAGAGGGTAGGAATGTGTGCCTCCCTGTTTGTTTATGTACCACATGACCGTTGTGTTGTCTGTCCTTATTAACAGATGTCCTTGTTGGAGGAAGGGTCTGAATGCCTCGATTGCATGCCTCACTGCCAGCATTTCCCTTTTGGTTTATGTGCATGCTTAGCTGCCCTTGAGGCCATAGGCCTTGGATACATTTGTCCTCCATGTGTGCTCCCCATCCTCGGTCTGAGGCGTCTGTGGTGATGGTCTGCCTTGTTTTTGGTTTGTTGAAAGGCAACCCTCTGTTGGACTGGCAGGCCTGAGCCCACCACAGGAATTCCTTTTGAAGGCATGGAATTATTGGTATCATGGTTTCTAAACTGTGACTGTGTTGAGACCATACACTCCTTAGGTACCATTGTAATTTCCTCATATGCAGCCTGGCATGTGGGATTAAAATTATGCAAGATGCCATGTAACCCAGGGCCTGCAGGACTTTCCTTGCAGTAAGCTGAGTTTGTCTTGACAGAGTCATGAAGTAATCTGGAAGTTGTTTTTGTTTTTCATCTCTGAGAAAAGCCATCTGGGTGATTGTGTCCAGATCTGCACCCAGAAAGGTTATCCTTTGGGATGGCAGTCGTCTTGACTTTTGGATGTTGACTGTGTATCCCAAGGTCTGTAGCAGGTGTATGGCATAGGCCAAGTCCCTTAACAATTTTTTCTTGTTGTCCGCTTGTATTAGGCAGTCGTCCAGGTATGGATAAATTTGAATTCCCTGAAGTCTGCAATGTGCAATTACTGATGCCAGGCATTTCGTGAATACTCTGGGCGCAGTAGATAAGCCAAAGGGCAATGCTGAGAATTGATAATGCTCTGATCCTGCAAGAAATCTGAGGTGTCTTATGCAATTTGGTCGGATAGGGACGTGCAGGTATGCCTCCTTGAGATCTAGAGTCACCAGCCAAGACTCCTTGCCCAACATGGGAAGAAGTTGCTGTAGGGTCAACATTTTGAACTTTGGCACAATGAGATAAGTGTTCAGTGCGGACAGGTCGAGAATAGGCCTCCATTGTTTTTCTTTTCTTGGTACAAGGAATAGTCTGGAGTAAAATCCTTGGCCTTGTTCTGAACATGGTACCTTTTCTATGGCTTTCATCTGAAGTAAATTGCTGATTTGTCTTAAAGCCTCTGCCTTCTGATTTGGTGGAAGGTTTGGCATCCCGCTTCTTTTTGGCAAAGTATGGAAGTGAAACCTGTATCCTTTGTCTATTATTTGCAATGTCCACGTATCCTTTCTAATGCAATGCCAGTTTTTTGAGAATAAAGCCAGCTTTCCGCCCAAAGGTGCTTCCAGTTGATCCCTGGTAGGCGGAATCAGAGTCAAGTCATTGGGTCTGTCCTGTAGTAGTGGTTGTAGTTGTAGCAGTTGCACTACTCCTCTGGTTGGCAGGCTGCCACTGACGGCCTCTGTAGGAGCCCTTTGATTGACCTCTGCCTCTAGGGCGCCTGTTCCTGCATCTCTGGGCTCTGGTAGAGACTGGAAAGGACCAATTCTTTGTAGGCCAGTTTCTGCTGAACCTCGGTGGTTGAACTTGCAGGAAATCTTTAACTGTTTGCACAGATTTTGCTTTTTCTTCAACCTTTTTTAGAATCTCCTGTGCAGGGGAGCCAAATAAATTTTGTTTCTCCATTGGAGCATCTAGGAGTTTAGCTTTGACATGGTCTGGCAAAGATTGCTCCTTCAGCCAGGCATGCCTTCGAATAACTGCCCCAGTCACAGCTGATCTAAATGAAGCCTCCAGTGCATCATAGCCACATTTTAAAAAATAATTACTAACCTGTTGTGAGTTATGTACCAAATCCTGAAGGGATTTACAGTCTAAGGGTTCAGGAGAAGAAAGTTTCTTATTCAGTTGATCTAACAAAAACTCTTGGTACTGTATCATATGGAATTGACAGTTTAATGCCCTGGCAGAAAGAGTTGCAGATGTATACATTTTTTTCCCCCATCTCTCTAAAGCTCTAGACTCTCTTTCAGAGGGTAGGGGATTTTTGGCAGTAGCGGCTGCAACCCCTTTAGGGCCCTGAGAAATAGTTTCTGGGTCTGCAGCATGGGCTTTATACAGATGGAAATGAGAATCCGGGACCCTGTAATATCTGTCAGGTTTGGCAGGGGCCGGAGGAAGAGAATCAGGGGCTGTTCTGACATCATTGTACACATCATCAATTACATTTAGAACAGGAGGTATAGCTAAGGGCCTATGCTGAGGCAAATGCAAAAAGGTCCTTAATCTTTTTCTAGAATCAGAGAAATCCTGACCTTGCCATTGAAAGTGCTCTCTCATGGAGTGTAAAGTCTCCCCAAAGGAAAATTCTTCAGTAGGGGAGGTCGAAGGGATAGATTCCTCTGCATCTGAATCCTCATAAGGCGAGTAAGCCCCTTCCTGGTGGTCTGACAAGTCAGATCCATTGGTGGAATAATCTGAGGAGTGAGGTTCAGAGGGTTCAGTCCTGGGCCTTTTGTCTGGAGGAGGTTGAGAGGCCCTGTCTGGGTGAGGTTGTGAACCCCTAATTAAGGAGATAAGGTCCTCCAGCAAGGCTGAGGATCTGAGAACTAGAGGAAGGCCTCTGGGATGTAGATTTGGCAGGCAAAGCTTTTGAAAGTTTGGCAGCTTTAGCCCTGGAAAAGGCCTTAATAGACATAGAAGCTGGGGGCCTAGCTGCCCCACGTGCAGGGGTAGAAATGTCCAAAGGTATGGTGTCAGACAATTCCTGAACACTAGCTTCGGTAGGGAGTTCTGAAGCTGACTCAGCCGGGGCCTCTTGGGCCTCGGTGGTCGGAAGTATGGTTTCGGTTGAAGGAATCGCCGTGGACTCTGTTTCGGCCGAAACAGAGACACTCTCGGTAGGCCTAGCCATGGTTTCAGCCGAAACTGCGGGCTGCGAGTGTTGGTCCTTTTCCTTGCGTTTTTTGACCATATGCGAAGTCGGAGTCTCCGACGGCATTTTATAAGCAAAAGCGGCTCCAAAAAATTCCTCTGCAAACTCCGACCGACGTTTAAGAGTTCGTCGGTTGAAGGAGGCACAGGCTAAACAGGCTGATACGTCGTGGTCTGGGCCTAAGCAAGGAAGGCAGTAAGAATGGAAATCCTTATGAGGTATTTGTTTCCCAC
Source organism: Protopterus annectens (assembly GCF_019279795.1). Classification (NCBI taxonomy): domain Eukaryota; kingdom Metazoa; phylum Chordata; order Ceratodontiformes; family Protopteridae; genus Protopterus; species Protopterus annectens. The sequence goes on along the minus strand of NC_056746.1, from coordinate 1,523,730,208 downwards.
AAGTTAAACAATTATTTACTTTGTCTGACATCGGCTGAAGCAAGAAAGAGTCCCCAACGGGGTACTTAGCTTTTTTCGAAGTCTTCGGTAGCTGAAATCTCTGGATCTGACCGACCGGCACTTGCGAACAGCTTCTGCTTGGGCACCGCTGCAAGAAAGACTGAGGAAAATGGCGTCGGCTGATGCTTTTATACCCCAGATGCTCTGACGTCGGGGAAAGTGCGACATCAGCCGAGGCCAGACCCAGACTTTGGAATCTGGCCGACCGAAGGGCTGCCTGAGGCAGGACAACCCATATGTTATGACTGCAGATGCATCCTTGAAGGACATCCACATTTTAAAGTATGTTTCCCCACTTGTCCTGCTGCATGCAATAAAGCCTGCATCTCCTTATAGTCAGGAAGATCTATATTTGGAAGCATTTTTTGTTTTAATTGAAACAGTAAATATTGCTGGCATTTAAGCATGTGAAACTGGCAATTTAAGGCTCTCATTGCTAAAGTAGCAGATGTGTATACTTTCTTCCCTCATCTGTCTAATGCTCTGGAATCCCTGTCAGAGGGGACTGGATTTTTAGCTGTAGAGGCCTTCACCCCTTTGGGTCCCTGGGAAATAGTTTCAGGGTCAGCAACAGGGCTTTTATAAAGAAATTTGTGAGAGTCAGGGACTCTCTGTAGTATCTGTCTGGTTTGACTGGAGCAGGAGGCAAAGAATCAGGATTTAAACTGGATTCAGAGTACACGTCATCCACAATGTCTAACACTGGCGGAATAGCAAGGGGTCTGTGTTGAGGCAATAAATGGAAATCTCTCAGCCTTTTCTTGGATTCTGAGTAATCCTGGCCCTCCCAATGGAAATGCTCCCTCATGGTATGTAAAGTTTCCCCAAAAGAATAGTCCTCTGGAGGAGGGGCTGAAGGGACTGATTCTTCAGCATCAGAATCCTCATAAGGGGGTAAGGAGTATCCCTGATCTGAGGAGGTATCCGAAGAAATGGAAACCTGGTCAGATGATTCATAGTCTGCCTGCTGTCTAGGCCTTTTATCAGGAGGGGGATGGGAACCCCTGATCAGAGTAATTAAGTCTTCGGCCATTTTGAGCATTTGTTTCTTAAGCATGAAGGCCTGTCCTGGTGAATGCTGAATTTGTTTCTTTGTTTTTATAGGGGTTTTAGACTTAGCAGAAGATTTGATGGTTAGCCGAGTAGGTCTGAATACACCCTCTGATGCTGAGGGCTGTTCAGCTGCTCCGGATCCCTCTGAAGGGTTAGTCTCGGTAGGCCCTAAATCTGGAGTATCTGAAGGCCCAGCCATCTCCACATGGGAGTCGGAGGCAGTCTGAGGTTCCAAAGAAGCGGTAGTCAGGGGCTGCAAAGGTGCCTCTTTGAAAACTGGGGAACCGGTGACTGGCCTACAAGAGGCTTCGGCATCAGTTTTGGGCCTCGGATGCCTGTCCTTGTCTTTGCGCTTTTTGTGTATTCCGGTCGTTGGTTGTTCCGATGGCATGGTGTAATTGAATTTTCTAAATACCACAAACCGAGCCAGCACAAAGGAAAGGCAAACCAAAATATTTTTATTGTGGCATCATAAAACAAAAAAGTAACAACTGCAAACCGGTTTCGGCTATAAGTCCAGCCTTCATCAGTGCAAACAAAAAGTTTGAATGGTACATCCTGGTACTCCTTATATACTTAAGAGCTTAAAGTTGTATTCACCTAAATCCAATATTTAAGTGCATACTCAAAAAATAATAATGTTGAAAAAATATATAAAAAATATTTTAAAATATTTTATATATAAAAAGAAATAAGGACCATCTTGTTTTTATAAATATAAAGCATAAACTCAATGACAAAAAACTTGTGAAGTCCAATAATTCAGAAGCCATAAAGTAGAAAGTCAGCAGCTAGCAATGATTAACTAATTGTTTTCATTTAATCCAGGTTTGAATAAAGCACCTAACCTGGTGATCCATGAGGATTCCATGTTATTTAATCTGTCATGCCAGCCTGCTTTAGATATTCTTTGCATCTGGATTTTGTCAATGATGGTAAATTTAAATTGTGCTGTTTTATGAGTCATGGTATGTTTATATAAAGCATTAGCGATTTTCTGAGTTCTGATTGCACTAAGGTGTTCACTTATTCGATGTCTTAGTGGTCTGGAGGTTTGGCCAACATAAAAAGAAAAACATGTGCTGTTCACCAGCTCCAACACCTCTTGGGTATTTCAGATAAGAATTTTTGGTAACTGCAGTATCGATTGGGTGGTATATTTAGCCACCTGCACGTTTTTCTTTTTATGTTGGCCAAACCTCCAGACCACTAAGACATCGAATAAGTGAACACCTTAGTGCAATCAGAACTCAGAAAATCGCTAATGCTTTATATAAACATACCATGACTCATAAAACAGCACAATTTAAATTTACCATCATTGACAAAATCCAGATGCAAAGAATATCTAAAGCAGGCTGGCATGACAGATTAAATAACATGGAATCCTCATGGATCACCAGGTTAGGTGCTTTATTCAAACCTGGATTAAATGAAAACAATTAGTTAATCATTGCTAGCTGCTGACTTTCTACTTTATGGCTTCTGAATTATTGGACTTCACAAGTTTTTTGTCATTGAGTTTATGCTTTATATTTATAAAAACAAGATGGTCCTCATTTCTTTTTATATATATAAAATATTTTTTATATATTTTTTCAACATTATTATTTTTTGAGTATGCACTTAAATATTGGATTTAGGTGAATACACCTTTAAGCTCTTAAGTATATAAGGAGTACCAGGATGTACCATTCAAACTTTTTGTTTGCACTGATGAAGGCTGGACTTATAGCCGAAACCGGTTTGCAGTTGTTACTTTTTTGTTTTATGATGCCACAATAAAAATATTTTGGCTTGCCTTTCCTTTGTGCTGGCTCGGTTTGTGGTATTTGGATTCTCTATGGTTGGACCTGGGCACTTGTTCCACCTTGCGTGATATTGGTTTACTCGTAATTTAATTTTCTGCCAAAATAATGTCGGGCAAAATCAAACCGACGTTTAATAGTGCACTTATTAAACCTAGCACAAAACCGACAACCAGTGACGTCGTGGTCTGGGCCTAGGCATGGGATACAATAAGAATGGAAATCCTTATGAGGTATTTGCTTCCCACAAGAAATACAAACTTTTACTGACATCGGTCTGAGGCAAGAAAAAGTTTCCCCAACGAGGTACTTAGCTTTATAGACGACTTCGGTTCTGAAATTCGATTTGAAAATCTCAGGAGTCGGCCGACCAGCACTTGCGAACTGCTTTTACTTTGGGCACCATGCGGCAAGAAAGACTGAAGAAAATGGAGTCGGCTGTATCTTATATACCCCTGGCGCACTGACGTCAGGGAGGAAGCGACAGCAACCGACGCCGGACCAAGACTTTGGAACTCTGGCCGACTACTGGACCACCTGATGGCAGGATAACCCAAGTGTAATGACTGCAGCAGTGAAACACGATGAACATCCTTGGTTCTTGTGGTGGTGCTATGGATGAGAATTGGGGATGCAAGTGGGATTCTCCCAAAAATGATGACAAGAGGAACCTTCAGTCACTGCCATCATCCTTGAACAGAATTATACAAGTCCTTACTTCTTCTGATACCCAAGACTGGCAGGGATGAACATCTGGTACTTGAGGAAATGTTTTAGACTGTGTTACACCCCTGGCAGTATAGGCAATTTTTAGGAAGGATCACAGCTAAGTAACTTGACAGGCACTTTATGGATTTTGCTTTGAGGTATCTAATGTGGGAACCTCTCACCACTGCTCATTACTATTGAGAAACTAACTGAGCAAGGGCAGAAATAATCTGGTGGACTTGGAGACTAGGCAGACATATGCTGTCAGTGCATGACATCATAGTGTGTGCTGGCTCTACATGTGCGTGCTCACAAGCATGGCTTCCTCCAAAAAAAAAAATAATAATACCAAAATTATGATAGGTGTAAAGAATGAACCCAATCAGAGAATGCCTCTAAGAGGGTCTCACAAGTCAGGTCCTTCTAACACTGTTAGTGTCTTCCTGTAAAAAGCCTGGATACTCAAACCTCCTCACATCCCAGTGCAGAGTACTCTGCTCATTCCCTTCGCTAATATAATTAAATTCAAAGTTAACAAATACTGGGAAAGTTCAATTCTGGTTAGAGTCTGTTCAGTCTCCAGGGCTTTGCCAAGCAAGCTTTAATGAAACAGTAGACATGGATTAACTACTTACAGTGGGATGGGTTTAACGTATGAGGGAAAAAAAGAAGTTATGTACCTACCATAACGTTCCATGTTAGTTGTCTCCTCTCGCCTTCTTTCTTGCTGGTTGAGTTCGGAGCCGATCTTTGGCTCCGACTCGGCCATCTTCTAAAGCTCGAGAGCTACATACTGGAAACCCAGATCTCGTTTGATGAGACTAACAGCAGACAAAGCAATGAAGGAATCCTATCATACCTTAGCCCAACTATAGAGACTACCAGGTAGAGTGGGACAGTTAGAGAAGACTCAGCCAGTGCAAATCCATAGAGAAACTCTTCTCGGTCTAGTAGGATAGGGGGATGGAGGGTGGGATGCAAGAAAGAAGGCGAGAGGAGACAACTAACATGGAACGTTATGGTAGGTGCATAACTTCTTTATGTTAAGTTGCCTATCTCGCCTTCATTCTTGCTGGTTGGGACAGCATCCCTAGCACCTAATATCCTGGGTGGCTCAATGGAACATACTTTTCAGAACAGTGGAACCAAAATCAGCTCTGCTCCTGGAAACCACGTCCAGCTTATAATGCGAGATGAAAGTATGAGGATTTGCCCAAGTGGCCGCTGCACAAATAGATTCCATGGGCAACCTAGCTTGAAACGCAACAGAAGTGGCTAATGCTCTGGTGGAGTGGTCCTTAGGTTTAACAGGCAATTCTTTCTTCCTCAGCTGACAGATAAAGGTTATGATAGAAGTCAGCCACCTAGATAAAGTTACTTTTGATACTGGTAGGCTTTGTTTGCCCTCTGCATAAGAGAGGAAAAGCTGATCCGATTTTCTGAAGTCCTTAGTCCCATGCAAATAAAAGCGCAGTTGCCTGTGAACATCTAATTGATGTAACTTATATTCACCCCTGTTGGAATGGTTGGGAAGAAAAATACAGGAAGGTCAATGGACTGGTTCAAGTTATTCTCAGAAGAGACCTTAGGAAGGAAGGAAGGATTAATTCCAAGAGCAACCCTGTCTTTGTGGAACACTAGGTACAGGGGATGGATACAAAGAGCCTGCAGTTCAGAAACTCTTCTTGCTGAAGTAATTGCTACCAGAAAAAGTGTTTTCCAAGAAAATAATTTCAAAGAACAGGAAGCTGCAGGTTCGAAGGGGGGCAAAATTAGAGAGGACAGAATCAAATTGAGATCCTACGGGGGTGGAGGATCCCTAACCAGGGTCCTGAGCAGAGTGGTTCCTTTGAGGAAGGCCTTACAAAGCTTATGAGACATTATACTACTTTCTGAAAGGCCAATGTGAAAATTTGAAATTGCGGCTAACTGCACTTTAATTGTAGCAGAAGCGGACCCAGAATGAAAGAGCTCCGCAAGAAATTCCAGGATGTGGTGAACAGGGGCTGAAAAGGGGTCTATATTTTTGGCCTCTGCCCAGGAAGAAAAACATTTCCACTTACTAGCGTAAGTTTTTCTAGTGGTAGACTTGTGCGATGATAAAATGATTTCATGCACCGACTGGGAGATATCAGGAAGCCTGGCTAGGGTTGGACGTGGAGAAACCAAGCTGCGAGCTTGAGAGATTGTAGGGAATGATGCAGCCCGCCCGATTAATGGATCAGGAGGTCTGGAACTGGGTCCAGAGTCCAAGGCTGCTCGATAAGATGATGATGAAGGAATGGAAACCATATTTGTCAAGGCCAGTAGGGAGCAATGAGGATCATTCTGCAACCCAATACGGTGGCTTTCTGAATCAGCTTGGGAATTAAGGGAAAAGGAGGGAATGCGTACAGAAGTCCCGGAGGCCAATCGTGGACTAGAGCGTCTCTGGGGGAATGCTCTGGATGTGGTAGGAGAGAGAAGAAGTTGCTGCATTTGCTGTTGAAAGGGGGTGGGGCAAAGAGGTCGCAGCAAGGTTGCCTCCACTTGCGGAAGATTTGGTCTGCTATTACTTGATTCAGAAACCACTCATGAGGCATGAGAATAGCTCTGCTCAGCCTGTCTGCTAGGACGTTGGATTTCCCAGGGATGTGCATTGCGGTCAAAAACCGTTGGGAAGAGATCGCCCATTGCCAGAGTCTGAGTGCTTCTCGACATAGGGGGTAGGACCTGGTTCCACTCTCCTTGTTGATGTACCACACGACTGACATATTGTCCGTTTGAATTGCAATTGTCCCGGTAGGAAGAGAGTGCTGAAGAGCTTGCAATGCTAAAAGCACAGCCCTCATCTCCAAGACGTTTATGTGCAGATGGTACTCTTGAGGTTGCCAGGTACCCTGGACTGTTCTGCCCTGATAATGCCCCCCACCACCCGATCAGGGAGGCATCCGTGGTCACCATAGCAACTGGAGGGGGAACTACAAATGGTCTGCCCAGGGGAACTGATGAGGAGACCATCCACCATGCAAGGTGCTTTTTGCTTGCTTCTGTGATGATAATCATGTGAGACATGGGAAGCTGCTGGAAGGACCATTGGGTAAAAAGAAGCCATTGGAGGATCCTCATGTGAAAACGTGCCAGCGGGACGAGTATGATTGCTGCTGCCATGAGACCCAGGGTTTGGAAAACAAACCTGGCTTGAATTCTCTTGCATTGTAACAAGACCTGGATGTGCCGTTGAATGGCTAACACCCTGTCTGGTGGAAGGCTGGCTGACCTGTCTTTTGTATTTAAGTTTGCACCGATAAAGATGATAGACTGACAAGGCGACAAAGCAGATTTTTTGAAATTTATAGTGAAACCTAGTCTGGAGCACGTCTGGATAGTATAGTCTCTGGCTTGCAGAAGGTGGTGCCTGGTGGTAGCAGTGAGGAGCCAGTCATCTAGATACCGAAACACCTGGAATCCTTGCCATCGCAGGTGAGCGGTAACTACTGCCATACATTTGGTGAACACCTTGGGGGCTGTGGTGAGACCAAAGGGCAGAGCTCTGAACTGATAATGGCTGGCTCCCAGCCGGAAGCGCAGGAATCTTCTGGAGCGCCTGTCCATTTTGATGTGGTAGTACGCATCCTGAAGATCTATGGAGCACATCCAATTGTCCTGACCCAGGAAGGGTAAAATGGACTGTAGCGTGACCATCCGAAACTTCGTTCTTTGTACGGACCTGTTTAGTCAGCTGAGATCCAAAATGGGTCTCCAGTCCCCTGTCTTTTTTGGTACCAAAAAGAACATTGAGTAAATTCCGGATCCTTGCTGGTCTGCTGGGACTTGCTGGATGGCCCTTTTTCTTAGCAGTTTTGAAACTTCCAGAACTGCTTGATCCCTTAGATTGGGTGGAACATATGGAAGGGACTTGTTTGACAATAAAGGAGCGTGAACAAAGGGAATTCTGTAGCCTCCAGATATAATGGACTGTACCCATTTGTCTTGTGTTATTTCTTGCCAGGCTCTTGGGTACAGCAATAATCTTCCCCCGACTGCCTCCAGAGGTGGGCAGCCGGGCAACCCTTCAGGGATGCTGGAAGGGCTTGTCAGAGAAAGATTCTCTACTGCCCTGGTTTTGCGGACCCCCTCTGCCATGAGGGCGGTGTCTGTTATTGTTGCCTCCTCTGCCCCTAGAGGGAAACTCACCACGTGTGTCCGGCAAGGCTCCCTGGGATTTCCAGAACCACATCTTTCCACTCTTCTGACCCTTGGGATATGGTCTGGAAGGAGTGGAAAAACGGACTCCTACGGCAGAGAGTCTTGCCTTCTTGCTCACACCTGGTAAGGGTATCCTTCACCTGTGATCCAAAGAGAGAGCAACCATCAAAAGGGGTGTTGGTGAAAGACGCTCTGAAAGGTTCCGCAAAGTTACATAGCCACATCCAAGCGTGCCTCCTTAGGGCCACGCCTGTGCCTGCGGCTCTACTCGCCCCATCGGCTGAATACGAAATGCGTCTCATGGAAGAGTTCACCACTGAGTTAAGAGTCGCCAGCTGGGAGGCTGCCTTAGCCTGGGCCCCCTCAGCTGATGGATCTTGGAGGGCATCTCCAAGCTCTTTCAGGAGATCCCTCTGAAGACGAGGGAAGTGGCACAGGTAATTCAGGGACCGCATTGAAAAGGTCGCTGAAGAGAACATCCGCTTCCCATATCTGTCCATCGTCCTAGACTCCTTGTTAGGGGGATGGACAGATGAAGTTTCAGCCAACTCCTTCTTTGTGGCTGCCGCTACCACCATGGCATCAACAGGGACACCTTTGGTCAAGAACTGTTTGTCCTGCGGTGCAGTAATAAATTTGGCCGGTCTTCTAGGGGTCACTTCCACTGTGTCTGGAGCCGTCCACACCTTCCGAGCCACCACAGACATCAGTGGGTCGAAAGGCGGAGACACCCAGGAGGTGGAAGGTCGGGATCCAAACGCGTCCAGGAATACCAACTCCTCCTCGGAAGGGCTTAGGGCAGTCCAGTTCCCCCTCTGCCTAAGCATTTCAAGGATGTCTGAGAAGGAGACATCTTTAGAGGGGGATCTTGGGGACCCTTCCGACTCCTCTAAGTCAGTATCCGACGTGACAGACTCAGGGGAGTCAACATGCTTCCTCTTGCATTTCCTCTTGCGAGGTGGCTCCTCTGAATGGTCAGGGGAAGCCTCAGAAGAGGAGGTTACACCCAGGGGGGTGCTTGGAGCGTTGGATCCCCGCGCTTAGGGTCTGGAAGAGGGGCAGAGGCGGATGCAGGCACCATAGGGGGATGAGCCGATGGGGTCAATCGTGGGACTGACTCTGTGGCCAGTACACTCCTCATTCCCTCGAAGGCATCCCTGCCCAGATGCAGAGTTGGCTCCGGTTCCGAAGAAACCAGAACCCCTCCCCGTACCGAGGGGGACGGCTCCGAGGCAGATGTGGGAGCCGAGCTCACCCGAGCCGAAGCACCGAGGGGGTAAAGCGGGATCGGACAAGGGTCCGATGCCACTCACCCCCTCGGAGCCAACCAGGGAGTCCTGGCACCCAGATCCCTCCAGGGACGGTACCATGGAAGGGATCAGAGCCGACAACAGAACCGAAGGAGAAGGTATCGGAGCTGACGGTTCCACGACTCGAATCCCCAACGAACTCTGGCTCCGAGCTCATAGGATGAGTCGGAGGAGGAATCTCTACAGCTGTGGACGGAGCAGATGCCTGATGAGGGGGGCTGGACAACATTTTGGCTACGGGCTGTGATTTTAGCAGCCTGACCACTCTTTCCAAGTCATGGTTCGAAAGTCTTGAGGACTGAGAAGAGTGAGATGAGCGATAACTACGCTCCGACTGGAGCAGAGGCAACTTCGGAGCCGAACGTATCGACTCCAACGAAGGAGACCTGGACCTTTTACGACTCTCAGACGGCTCAGACGAACGTGTCGGAGCCGACTGGGAGGGAGGAACATCGGTTCCAGCCGGAGCAGAGATGGATGGTATGGCTTCACCCAACGACGGCTCTGAACTGGGAGCTGAAGGTTTAGGTGGCCTAGAAGATTTCACGGGCTGAGCCTTCGCCGGTGAATCTTGGGGTTTTAGTAAACCCCTCAAGATCAATTTGTTTTTGCGCTCCTGCAGGACTCTTGGACTGAACGCATGGCAAATCGAACAAGAGTCCTGCAGGTGCACGGCGCCCAGACAATAAACGCAAGAAGTGTGACCATCTGTCAGAGACATCTTCTGACAGCATGAGTCACACTTCTTGAATCCGGACGGCTTAGGATCCTTGGACGTCCTAACAGAAGAAAACAACCAAGGAAAAAAACACACACACCAAAAGGTTAAGGTAACAAACCTCAATAAAATACAGTACAGAACCACTACACTACAAAAACTATACTGAACTATAGCAAAACTAACTAACTATAACTTTTTTTTTTTTAAAGGAGATAGGAAGAAAAAAGGGGTATCCTCTAACTTAAATGGACACCTTGATAAAGGAGAAAAAGGGGGGAGGGGAAACTCTCTAAATAAAATGAGTTTCTGAGGGGAAAAAAACAAGGATTCAGACACGAACACACTATAATTACGAAAGCTCTCTCTGATAATTTCTATGCTAAAAATAACTAGTTTTAAGACAGAAAAAGACACAATATAAAAGTTTTATATGACCTGAGCCAGTAGAGCAACCTCGCAGCAGAAGCAGCAAACGAGATCTGGGTTTCTAGCACCAGGCATCATGGGATATGGGGAGGCATCGAGTCAGTATGTAGCTCTCGAGCTTTAGAAGATGGCCGAGTCGGAGCCGAAGATCGGCTCCGAACTCAACCAGCAAGAATGAAGGCGAGATAGACAACTTAACATTTACTATTCTAATTTCTTGCATCAAGATGTTACCAGTATTAGATAAAAAGAAAGGTGAAGCTCCAAAAATAGCCAAGTGATCAGGTATAACATTCATGAAAAAGAAGTTATGTACTCACCATAAAGTTCCATCTGAGTTGTTCTACTTCATTTATCTTCAACCTGTGGGTACAGGATCTGTATCGGATCCGAGCCGGCATCTTCACTAGCATCTGCTCCGAGCTCCAAGCTCCATCCCTTACAATAATACACCACCACTACCTTCCATCCCTCAGAATGAGTTTGCTGCACTTTACACTGAACAACCCGACCTCAAAAAACACCTTACACACCTAAAACCAGCTATAATACTGTCCATATGGCAAGGTCAGGGGGAACGAGGGAGGGACAGTTGAAGACAAATGAAGTAGAACTACTCAGATGGAACGTTATAGTGAGTACATAAAGTACAGTTTTGTACCTACCATAAATGTAGATGTTCGAGTGTTCACCCTGCTGCAGTCATCACACTTCGGTTATCCTGCCGTCAGGAAGTCCCGCAGTCGGTTGGAATTCCAAAGTCTTGGTCCGGCGTCGGTTGCTGTCGCTTCTTCCCTGACTTCAGTGTGCCAGAGGTATATATAATGCATCCAACACCATTTTCTTCAGTTTTTCTTGCCCCAGATGTCAGGTGCCCCCAAAAAGGTGGACAGAAATTAGTACCAAATTGAGTTAATTTTGCACAAACACAAAATCCCTCCAGCTATAAGCAAATACATCAGGAAGGTATTGTAGAGATTTATCCAGTTAGATCACAGGGGATGGAGGGAGGGTAACCTGGACTGCAGCAGGGTGAACACTCGAACATCTACATTTATGGTAGGTACAAAACTGGACTATGTTCACCGTGTTACCCTGCTGCAGTCATCACACTTGGGTAGAATCCCAAAGTTAAGGATGGGTGGAGGAGTCATAGAGGGTTAGTGGAGGCTAGAAGGCCCTGCAGAACTGCAGTGGCGAAGCCCGCCCTAGTCTTAGAGTAAAGTGGTAAGTGATGGTGTTTGGTAAAGGTGTGTACTGAACTCCAAGTTGCAGCTTCCAAAATCTCCTTGGTTGGAATCCCCCTGAGGAAGGCTGTAGATGTAGCTGTTGCCCTGGTAGAGTGGGGCCTAATGGTAGCAGGAACTGGTTTTCCATGATGGGTATAGGAGAAACAAATGCAATGTCCTATCCATTTGGAAATGGTTTGTTTTGATATAGCCTTCCCTTGTGAAGCTGTAGCATAGGATACAAAGAGCTGGTCAGATTTTCTGAAAGCATTAGTTTTATCCAAGTAGTAACGAAGTTGCCTGTGAATGTCCAAGGAATGCAGGAGTCTCTCTCCTTTGTTCTGTGGATTAGGGAAGAAGGTGGGTAAGTGGATGGTTTGATTTAAAGCCACACTGGAAACCATCTTAGGCATGAATGAAGGATTAGTTCGTAGAAAACCTCTGACTTGATGGAAGATGAGGAAAGGTTCCACTGCCATTAGTGTCTGCAGCTTCGATACTCTTCTAGCTGAAGTTATTGCTAGCAGCAGGGCAGTTTTCCATGATAGGAACTGTAGTTCTGCAGAGAAAGCTGGTTCAAAGGGAAGTAGTGTAAGTTTTTCCAGAACAAAATTGAGGTCCCATGTAGGTGTAGGAGCTTTCCTGGGGGGCCTAATGTTTTTTGCCCCTCTGAGGAACTGCCTTAGCAGTGGATGCGAAAACAAGGGTGGATCCGTGTTGTAGTGGGCTGAAATAGCTGAAGCATGGATTTTAATGGAAGAAAAAGAAAGTCCTTTGTGCAACATCTCAGTTACATACTGTAGAATGTGAGGCATGTGAGGCTGAATTATGTTTTGGCCTTTAGCTTGGTTCCAGGCACAACATCTTTTCCATTTGTCCGAATAAGCCTTCCTGGTGCTTGGCCTCCTAGCTTACAGAATAACATCCATAACTGCTTGGGAAAGAGGAGCTGGCTGGATGCTTATGTGAATTGCCATGCAGCCAGATTTAAGGTTTTGAGCTGGCTGTGAAGAATCTGATTGTTTTGCTGTGTGAGCAAATGGGTAACTTGTGGTAAAATCCAAGGTGGGCCCTGGGACATATTCCTCAATAGTGGGTACCAGTGCTGGCATGACCAGTCTGGGGCTATGAGTATCAGTCGTGGTCTCTCCTTTCTGACTTTCAGAAGCACCTTTGTGAGCAGAGGCAATGGAGGGAAGGCATATACTGTCAGGTTTTTCCAACTGAATGAGAGTGCGTCCACTTTCCAAGCTTGTTGGTGAAATGTCCTTGTACAAAATTTTGTTAGTTGATAGTTTTGAGGACTGGCAAACAAGTCTATGTGTGGAAGGCCCCATTTTTGAGTTATCATTGCAAATACTTGTGGATCTAGTTTCCACACTGCCAATGTGTTCTTTCCTGGCAGGAATTGAGCTTGTAACTGAACTTGGTAAGCCAGAGCTGTGTTCCACAAGGTCATTGTTTGCCTGCATAGAGGGTAGGAGTGTGTACCCCCTTGTTTGTTTATGTACCACATTACTGTGGTGTTGTCCGTCTTTATTGTAAGTTGACCTGGATGTAATAGACTCTTGAAGGCTGTCAGAGCATTCTGTACAGCTAGCATCTCTTTTTGATTGATGTGCAGATTCCTTTGATCTGCAGTCCATACGCCTTGAACGCACTGTCCTGCCATGTGAGCCCCCCAGGCGTAGTCTGATGCATCCGTTGTCATAGTTTGCCTGGCTGGGGGCAAGGTGAAAGGCTGACCCTTGTTGAGGTGACATGCCTGTGACCACCATAGAAACTCCTGTTGTAGGCAGGGAATGAGAGATATTGTGTCCAAGCTGTGGCTATGTTGAGACCATACGCTTTTTAGGTACCACTGTAATTTCCTCATATGCAGCTTTGCAAATGGTATTAGTAGTATGCAAGATGCCATGAAGTCCAAGGCCTGCAGAATTTTTCTTGCAGTTAGTTGGGTCTTTGTTGCCAATGTTTTGAAATATTGAGTCAGTTGTAGTTTGTCTGGTGTCAGATAAGCCTTCTGGGCCGTTGCATTCAAGCTGGCACCCAGGAATGTCATATTTTGTGAGGGTACTAGTTTTGACTTCTTTTCATTTACTGTGTACCCCAGGCAACTTAGGAGATGTTTTACAAAAGCCAGATGTTGTAAGAGAATATCCTTGCTTTCTGCTTGGATGAGGCAATCGTCCAAGTATGGGTATATTTGAATTCCTCTTTGTCTGCAGTATGCAATTACTGGTGTCAGGCATTTTGTGAAGACTCTGGGCGCAGTTGATAAGCCAAAGGGCAGTGCAGAGAATTGGTAATGGGTTGAACCTGCAATGAAACGGAGGTATCTTCTGCAACTTTGTTTGATAGGGACATGCAGGTATGCCTCCTTGAGGTCCAACGTTACTAGCCATGCTTTCTTGCCAAACATGCATCTTGAATTTGGGTACTTGTAAAAAGGTGTTTAGAATTGAAAGGTCCAGAATTGGTCTCCAGGCATTGTCCTTTCTAGGCACTAGAAAGAGTCTTGAGTAAAATCCTTGACCTTGCTCTCGAGTAGGTACCAGTTGAATGGCTCTCATGTCCACGAGAGCTGTAATTTGTTTTTGTGCCTCTGCCCATTGATTTTGTGGCAGGTTTGGCATTCCTCTTTTCATTGGCAAGGTGTGAAAATGGAATCTGTATCCTCGTGAAATTATGTCTAGGACCCATTTGTCCTTTGTGACAATGTGCCAGTTGTCTGAAAAGAGTGCGAGTTTTCCTCCCAAGGGGGCTGCCAAGAGAGTGTTGCTTGGCCAGATGAGGTTCAAGTCATTGAGTTTGCCTTCTGGTAGATTGGGACCTGTATTCTCCTCCCTTCTGTGTTGCAGTGCCCCATTGACGAGGTTTGTACTGGGCTTGGGGTTGTCCTCTGCCTCTTGGACGTCTGTATTTACCCCTCTGTGGTCTGTCAGTAGCTGGAAAGGACCAATTTTTTATTGGCCAATTTCTGCTGAAGCGAGGGGGCTGTACCTGCAGGAAATCTTTGACTGTCTGCATAGATTTTGCCTTATCCTCCATTTTCTTTAAGACTTCTTCTGCTTTAACTCCGAAAAGAACATCCTGTTGTAAGGGAGCATCTAGAAGCTTTGCTTTAACATTATCAGGCAGAGTTTGTTCCTTTAACCAAGCATGCCTAGGTATAACAGACTCAGTGACAGCTGCTCTGCAGGAAGCCTCCAAAAAATCAAACCCACATTGTAAAGTATGTTTGCCCACCTGTTCAGTTGCATGCAACAGATCCTGCATTTCTTTCAATTCAGACTGTTGAGGGAGAGTGCTCATTCTTTGTTTTAACTGAGAGATAAGAAATTGCTGATACTTTAGCATGTGAAATTGGCAATTTAGTGCCCTCATAGCTAGAGTGGCTGAGGTGTAAACCTTTTTCCCCCACCTGTCTAATGCTCTGGAGTCCCTTTCAGAGGGTACAGGATTTTTAGTCACAGAAGCCTTAGCCCCTTTGGGACCCTGGGAGATAGTCTCTGGATCAGCAACAGGGCTTTTATAAAGAAATTTGTGGGAATCAGGCACTCTATAGTATCTGCAGGTTTGGCCGGAACAGGAGGTAGAGAGTCTGGGTTCAAACTGGATTCTAAGTAAACATCATCCACAATGTCTAAAACTAGTGGGATGGCAAGTGGTCTGTGCTGGGGGAGTAAAAGAAACTCTATGAGCCTTTTCTTTGAGTCAGAGTACTCCTGACTTTCCCAGTGAAAATGTTCCCTCATAGTGTGTAAAGTTTCCCCAAAGGAGTAGTCTTCAGGAGGAGAAGGTGAGGGAATGGAATCCTCAGCATCAGAATCTTCATAAGAGGAGAAGGAATAATCTTGGTCCTCAGAGGAGCCTGAAGAAATGGACACTTGCTCAGAGGATGCATAATCTTCCTCTTGTCTAGGCCTTTTGTCAGGAGGGGGCTGGGAACCCCTGATTAAAGAGATCACATCTTCAGCCATTTTGAGCATCTGTTTCTTAGGCATGGGGCCTTGAACAGGGGACTGAAGTGCAGTCCTTTTAGGTTTAATAGGAGTCTTCGTCTTGGGATACGTTTTAATAGTGAGCGTCGTCGGTCTGAAAACGCCTTCAGTAACCAAAGGTGTTTCTGCAGTACCAACATCTTTTTCAGTAGTGTCGTCGGTAGGGGCTGAACAAAATGGCTGCGTCGGCCTGGTACATTCCGTCAAAAGTTCTGAAGTGGTCTCGGGTTCCAGATCTGCGGTAGTCAGGGGCTGCATCGGAGCCTCACTGAAGGCCGGGGAACCGGAGTCCGGACCAGCCGAGGCCTCGGAATCTGGCTTGGGCCTGGGCTGCCTGTCCTTATCCTTGCATTTTTTGTGCACACCGGTAGTCGGTTGCTCAGACGGCATAGTGTAGTTAAATTTTCTGCCGAAGTAGTGTTATGCGAAATCAAAGCGTCTTTTTATAGTACACTTATTAAACCTAGCACAAAAACGACAACTAGTGATGTCATGGTCTGGGCCTAGGCAAGGTATGCAATAAGAATGAAAATCCTTATGAGGTATTTGCTTCCCACAAGAAATACAATTGTTAACTTTTTCTGACATCGGTCTGAGGCAAGAAAAGTTTCCCCAATGGGGTACTTAGCTTTATAGAAGACTTCGGTTTGAAATTCGAGATCGAAAATCTCAGGAGTCGGCCGACCGGCACTTGCAAATTGCTTCTGCTTTGTGCACCGCGTGGCAAGAAAGACTGGGGAAAATGGCGTCGGATGCATTATATATACCCCTGGCGCACTGACGTCAGGGAAGAAGCGACAGCAACCGACGCCGGACCAAGACTTTGGAATTCCGGCCGACTGCGGGACCGCCTGACGGCAGGATAACCCAAGTGTGATGACTGCAGCAGGGTAACACGATGAACATCTTCTTTATATGAAGTAGTTTACTTCATTTGATCTTTAACCTGTGGGACAGAGTCCCCAGCTACTAAAAAAAACCTGGGTGGCCCTCATGGAAGGATATTCCGGAGCACCACAGCACCAAACGGTGCTCTCCTTCGAGAAATCAAATCCAATTTATAGTGAGAGATAAAGGTATGTGATGAGGACCAAGTAGCCGCAGAACAAATGTCTAATGATACTCTCGACCAAAAAGCTGCAGAAGTAGCCATGGACGGAGTCAAGTGAGCTTTAACCTGACCCGGAGAAGACAAAATGTACAGTTGTGTACACTTACCATAAATGTAGATGTTCGAGTGTATTCACTGTTGCAGTCATTACATTTGGGTGATCTGCTGGCAGGTTGCCCTCAGTCGGCCTGATTAACAAAGTCTTGGGTCCTGTGTCAATTACTGTCCCTTCTTCCATGACGTCAGGGGTATAAAACATGCAGCCGACACCATTACATCAGTTTTTCTTGCCCCAGATGTCAGGTGCCCCCCCTAATGGGTAGCAAATAAAATTAAAAACACAAAATTATACCTCCAACCAAAAGCAAATACACCAAAAAGGCTTTTAAGCATAGTAGAGGAAAGTAGAGGTATAGCCAGATCAAAGTAGGGGGCTGCAGGGAGGGTAACCAAGACTGCAACAGTGAATACATTAGAACATCTACATTTATGGTAAGTGTACACAACTGTACTATGTTCTTCGTGTTTCACTGTTGCAGTCATTACATTTGGGTAGATTCCCAAAGCTATGGTTGGGAGGAGGAGTTTATACAGCATTAGGGCCAGTTATAAGGCCCTGCAAGACAGCAGTGGCAAAGCCAGCTCTGGATTTAGAGAAAATTGGTAAATGATAATGCTTGGTGAAAGTATGAACAGAACTCCAGGTAGCAGCTTAAAGAATATCATTGGTAGGAACACCTCTGAGAAAGGCTGCAGAAGTAGGTGCAGCCCTGGTGGAGTGAGAGCTGATCCCCAGGGGGATAGGTTTTCCATGGTGCTTATAGCAGAAATGAATGCAATGGCTTATCCATTTAGAAATGTTTTTTAGAAATAGCCTTCCCCTCTGCCCCTGCAGCAAATGTTACCAGCAATTGTTCATATTTTCTTCGAGATTTAGTCCTGTTCAAGTAGAATCTAAGTTGTCTGTGCACATTCAAGGAATGCAGAATCCGTTCCCCTTTGTTCTGTGGATTGGGAAAGAAGGTTGGCAAATGAATGGACTGATTAAGAGCCACACTGGAAACCACCTTGGGCATGAAGGATGGATTGGTCCTGAGAGATACCCTGTCCGCATGAAAGATGATGAAAGGCTCCACTGCCATAAGGGCCTGTAATTCAGACATCCTTCTAGCTGAAGTGATTGCTAAAAGGAAGGCTGTTTTCCAAGAAAGAAATTTTAAGTCTGCAGTAGCAGCTGTCTTGAAAGGAGGTAGAGTGAGCTTCTCCAAAACAAAGTTAAGGTCCCAGGCAGGGGTAGGAGCTCTCCTGGGTGGTCTCAAGTTCTTTGACCCTCTGAGATACTGCTTGAGTAGAGGATGAGAGAAGAGGGGTGGTTATAGTGAGCTGAAATAGCTGAGGCGTGGATGTTAATAGAGGAAAAAGACAAGCCCTTGTGAAGCATCTCAGTTAAGTATTGCAAAATCTGAGGTAAATTGGGTGCTGCTGTGCTCATCCCTAAAGACTGGTTCCAGGCACAGAATCTTTTCCATTTGTCAGCATATGATTTTCTAGTAATAGGTCTTCTCGCCTCCAAGATGACATCCATCACAGGTTGGCTGAGGGATGATCAGGGTGAATTTAAGTGATAAGCCAGGCTGCATGGTTCAATATTGGAAGCTGAGGGTGCAGAATTTGGTTCTCCTGCTGAGACAGCAGGGAAAGGGTCTGAGGCAGGTGCCATGGAGAAATCTGCGACACACTGTGCAGGAGTGGATACCGATGTTGGCGTGGCCAGTCTGTAGCAATCAAAATCATCCATGGTTTGTCCTGTTTGTCTTTTAGCAGAACTTTGGAGAGCAGAGGCAGACGGGGAAAGGTGTAGACTAATAGGTTTTTCCAGCTGAAGGAGAGAGCATCCACTTTCCAGGCTTGTTTGTGGGGAGTCCTTGTGCAAAACTTGTCCAACTGGTAGTTCTGGGGGGAGGCAAACAGATCTATGTCTGGGCTCCCCCATTTGCTTGTCAACATGTTGAAAATCCATGGTTCCAGTTGCCGCTCATGTGGGTCCATGAGTTTTCTGCTTAATATGTCTGCAGTGTATTTAATTTTCCTGGCAGGAATTGAGCTTGTAGGTGCACTTGGTAGTTCAAGGCTGTGTTCCACAATGCCATGGCTAGTCTGCAGAGGGGGTAGGAATGTGTACCCCCCCTGCTTGTTTATGTACCACATAACTGTGGTGTTGTCCGTCTTTACCAGTAGTTGTCCTGGAAGAATGTAGTCCTTGAAGGCTGTCAGAGCATTCTGTACAGCTAACATTTCTTTTTGATTGATATGTAGGTGCATTTGATTTGGGTTCCATTTGCCCTGAGTGCACTTCCCTGCCAGGTGAGCCCCCCATGCATAGTCCGATGCATCTGTAGTTAGGGTTTGGGCGGCAGGGGTTAGTGTGAATGGCAGTCCCTTGTTTTGGTGGCAGGCCTCTGCCCACCATAGGAACTCCAGGTGTAGGCAAGGTATGATAGGAATCATTGTTTCCAAGCTGTGACAATGTTGACTCCATAGACTTTTTAAGTACCACTGTAGTTTCCTCATATGCAGTCTTGCATATGGAATTAGAAGAATGCAGGAGGCCATGAACCCCAAGGCTTGCAGCATTTGTCTTGCAGATAGTAGAGTTTGTGTGGCCACTTGTTTGAAATAAGTTACCAAATGAATTTGCTTCTCTGGCATGAGGAAAACCAACTGGGCAGTTGTATTCAAGCTTGCACCCAGGAATGTAATCTGTTGACAGGGTACCAGTTGTGATTTCTTTTAGTTTATGGTGTACCCCAGACAACTTAGAAAGTACAGTTTTGTACCTACCATAAATGCAGATGTTCGGATGTATACACTGCTGCAGTCATTACACTTGTGTTATCCTGCCGTCAGGCGGTTCCCCAGTCGGCCTGAGTTCCAAAGTCTTGGCTCGACGTCGGCTGCTGTTGCCTCCTCCCTGACGTCAGTGCGACAGGTGTATATAAGATGCAGCCGACGCCATTTTCTTCAGTTTTTCTTGCCCCAGATGTCAGGTGCCCCCAAACAGGTAGGCAATTCAAATTGCTAATAAAACATACATAAGAAAAGCAAACAACAACTTTCAGTTACCAGCAGATACTCCCCATAGGTAGTAAAGGGTAGAAGACCTAGGTATGTACCAGCAAGTAAGAGGGGAAGGAGGGAGAGTAACCTGGACAGCAGCAGTGTATACACTCGAACATCTACATTTATGGTAGGTACAAAACTGTACTATGTTCATCATGTTACACTACTGCAGTCATTACACTTGGGTAGAATCCCAAAGCTGAGGTAGGGTGGCTGGTTCTATAAGGCATTAGGGGTGGCTATAAAGCCCTGCAGCACTGCAGAGGCGAAGCCAGCGGCAGATGGTAATGCTTGATGAAGGTATGCACAGAACTCCATGTTGCTGCTTCCAAAATATCTTTGGTAGGTACTCCTCTGAGGTAGGCAGTTGAAGTGGCTGTTGCCCTGGTGGAGTGAGATCTACTGCTGCTAGGTACAGGTTTTCCACGGTGTGTACAGCAGAAATGTATACAATGTCCTATCCATTTTGAAATAGTCTGTTTTGAAATGGCTTTTCCCTGTGCTCCTGCAGCATATGCTACCAATAATTGCTCAGATTTTCTGACAGCTTTGGTTTTGTCCAAGTAGAAGCGTAACTGCCTGTGAATGTCCAAGGAATGCAGTAGTCCCTCCCCTTTATTCTGTGGTTTTGGATAAAACGTTGGCAAGTGAATAGTTTGGTTTAGAGACACACTTGATACCACCTTTGGCATAAACAAAGGGTTAGTTCTTAAAGACACCCTGTCCTGGTGGAAAATGGGGAAAGGTTCCACTGCCATTAGTGCCTGTAATTCTGAAACTCTTCGTGCTGACGTTATTGCCAGGAGCAGAGGAGTTTTCCAAGAGATATATTTTAATTCTGCTGTGTTAGCTGGCTCAAAAGGAGGTAAAATTTATTTTTCCAAAACAAAGTTGAGGTCCCAAGTTGGAGTAGGTGCTCTACGGGGCGGTCTTATGTTTTTAACCACTCTGAGGCACTGTTTTAGCAAAGGATTAGAGAAAATTGGTGGATCCGTGTTGTTCATAGGTTCATAGGTTTATACTAGGCTATCTGCCCTAAGGCATTTATAAGCCTAGCCCAAATTTTTGTGGCTTACGCCACCCCTTATATGAAAAAATACTGTGCCCATTAGTTTGTTGTGCCTCTGTCCAGCAGTGACACAGAGATGGTTCCCGGGGTAAACCTACGATCTCCCATCCACAGGTCTAGATTTCTCTAGAACAGAGTCAGCGAGGTGCTCTACCTCACATGGACCGGGATTTTATTCCACAGCATAGGGAGTCTCTGAGTGATAAATCTATCCCTCCAGCACGTCCTATTTATATCCGTGCTAAGGTTTAAGTCGCTTGCTCTAGTGGTTTTGGTGGATTTGGATTTTTTGAGGTGGAGCATGTCCATTAATTCCGGGTTGGACATGGCCTTGTATGTCAGGCACATGTCACCTCTGAGCAGACGGTATGCGACTGAATAGAGCTGGAGTTTCTTCAATCTGGCAGCATATGACAGATTTTGGAGTCCCTTTATCCTTTTGGTGAGGAACTTTTGGGGTCTCTCCAACTGCTGCAGATGTCGGGTGAGATACATCCCGAATGGGGCATTGTACTCGATCATTGGTCTGATAAGTGAAGAGTACAGGGGAACAATCACCTCACTAGATCTGGATGTGAATCCCTTCATGATCAGGTGGGCAATGTAGAAGGTCTTTCTAACCACTTTAGCAAAGTGAGTGTCAAAAGAAAGGCCACTGTCAACCTGGGTCCCCAGGTCCCTGATAACCTCTTCTGTGCTTAGTGGATTGCCACCTATATGGCAGCTTGGGGTTACCTTGTTTTTCCCGAAGGGTATAACTATACATTTTTTGGCATTTAACTTCAGGCCATGGCTCTGGCACCAGCTATCTGTTTCCGTGAGTCCCTTCTGAAGGATATCCGTGTCCGATGCACTTTCCACTATGCACTTACCACTATTGTAATGAGCAGAGATGGCAGAGGCGTGGATCTTGATGGATGAAAAGGAGAGGCCTTTGTCCAGCATCTCAGTCAAATATTGTAGTATCTGTGGAATATTTGGGACAAGAGGGTCTAGGCTGTGAGCCTGGTTCCAGGCACAGAATCTCTTCCATTTATCCGAATAGGCTTTTCTGGTACTAGGCCTTCTGGCCTCCAGTATGACATCCATAACAGCTTTGGAGAGAGGCATTGCTTGCTTGACTAAGAAATCTTCCATGCAGCTAGGTTTAAGGTCTTTAGCTGGCTGTGGAGTATCTGAATGTTGTGCTGAGACAGCAGATGTGGGGATTTGAGGCAAAATCCAGGGTGGTCCTTGTGCTAAGTTTTTTAGGATTGGGTACCAGTGCTGGCATGGCCAGTCTGGTGCAATCAGGATCATCTTTGGCTCTTCTTGCCTGGCTTTTACGAGTACCTTTGGAAGGAGAGGTAGTGTTGGGAAAGCATATACCTGTAGGTTTTTCCAGCTGAGAGGGCATCCACTTTCCATGCTTGTGGATGGTAACTCCTTGTGCAGAATTTCTGTAGCTGGTAGTTCATTGGGGATGCAAACGATCTATGTCCGGGCTCCACCATTTCTGTGTTATCATTCTGAATATTTGTGGATTCAATTCCCATTTGTGGGGTTCCATGATGTTTCTGCTTAAGTCATCTGCCAGTGTGTTTCTCTCTCCTGGCAGTAATTGTGCTTGCAGATGAACTTGACAGTTTAGAGCTGTGTTCCACAAGGTCATGGCTTATCTGCAGAGGGGGAAGGAGTGAGTACCCCCTTGGTTATTTATGTACCACATAACTGTGGTGTTGTCTGTCTTTAACAGTAGTTGTCCTGGATGCAGAAGGTCCTTGAAAGCTATAAGGGCATTTTGTACAGCTAGCATCTCTTTTTGATTGATGTGAAGATGCCTTTGTTCTGCGGGCCACTTGCCCTGAATAAATTTTCCTGCCATGTGTGCTCCCCAGGCGTAATCCGATGCATCTTTTGTCAGTGTTTGCCTGGCTGTGGGTTGAGTAAAAGGCTGTCCCTTGTTGAGGTGACAAGCTTGAGCCCACCATCGAAACTCCTGTTGAAGGCAAGGAATTAGTGGTATAACTGTTTCCAAACTTTGACAGTATTGAGACCGTACACTCTTTAGGTACCATTGTAGTTTCCTCATATGCAGTCTGGCATATGGAATTAGTAGTATGCAAGATGCCATGTAGCCCAAGGCCTGCAGAATTTTTCTTGCAGGGAGTTGGGTCTTTGTTGCCATCAATTGAAAGTATTGAGTCAGTTGTCCGTGCTTGTCTGGCGTGAGATAAGCCATCTGGGCCGTTGTGTTCAAGCTGGCACCCAGGAATATTATCTCTTGTGAGGGCACTAGTTTTGATTTCTTTTTGTTTACTGTGTACCCCAGGCAACTTAACTTTTTTACAAACGCCAGATGCTTTAGAAGAATGTCCTTGCTCTCTGCTTGAATCAGGCAGTCGTCCAGGTACGGGTAAATTTGAATTCCTTTTTGTCTGCAAAATGCAATTACTGGTGCCAGGCACTTTGTGAAGACCCTGGGCACAGTAGATAAGCCAAAGGGCAGTGCAGAGAATTGATAGTGCATTGAACCAGCTATGAATCTGAGGTATCTTCTGCAGTTTTGTCTGATAGGGACATGCAGGTATGCCTCCTTGAGGTCCAAGGTCACGAGCCAAGCTTGCTTGCCCAGCATGGGAAGAAGCTGTAATGTCAATATTTTGAATTTCAGAACATCCAGGCAAGTGTTTAGAGAAGAACGATCCAGAATGGGCCTCCAGGCTTTGTCTTTTCTGGGAACCAGAATGAGTCTTGAGTAAAATCCTTGTCCTTGTTCCTGTGGTGGTACCTTTTGAATAGCTCTCATGTCCATGAGTGCTGTAATTTGTTTTTGAGCCTCTGCCCATTGATTTGGTGGCAGATTTGGCATTCCTTTTAACCTTGGCAGAGTGCGAAAGTGGAACCTGTAACCTTGAGATTCAGTATTGAGAACCCATTTGTCTTTGGTGATCATATGCCAATTGTGATAGAAAAATGCCAGTTTTCCTCCCAAGGGGACTGCCAAGAGAGAGCTGTTTGGCAGCTGTAGTGGGAAGTCATTGGGGATGTTTTTTATATGGTTGTGGCCTGTCTTCCCCTTCTTTCTGGCCTGAAGCTCCCCATTGTCGAGGCCTGTAAGGGCCTTGTGGTTGACCTCTACCTCTTGGACATCTGTATCTGCCCCTTTGAGGTCTGTCTGTAACTGGAAAGGACCAATTCTTTGTTGGCCAATTTCTGCTAAATCGAGGAGGCTGAACCTGTAAGAAATCCTTCATGGTTTGCATAGATTTTGCCTTATCCTCCATTTTCTTTAATACCTCTTCTGCCTTAACTCCAAATAACACATCCTGCTGCAAAGGTGTATCCAATAATTTTGCTTTAACATGATCTGGTAACGTATGTTCTTTTAACCAAGCATGTCTTCTAATGACAGAACCTGTAACTGCTGCTCTACAGGAGGACTCTAAAGAATCAAAACCACATTGCAAAGTATGTTTTCCCACTTGTTCAGCAGCATGCAATAAATCCTGCATTTCTTTAAAATTAGGAGGATCTGAATCTGGAAGCATTTTTTGTTTCAACTGAGACATCAAAAATTGCTGATATTTTAGCATGTGAAACTGGCAATTTAAGGCTCTCGTTGCTAAAGTTGCAGACGTATATACTTTCTTTCCCCATCTGTCTAATGCTCTGGAATCTCTGTCAGAGGGAACTGGATTCTTTGCTGATGAGGCTTTAACCCTTTTGGGTCCCAGAGAAATAGTTTCAGGGTCAGCAACAGGGCTTTTATACAGCAATTTGTGTGAGTCAGGGACTCTGTAGTATCTGTCAGGTTTAACTGGAGCTGGAGGTAAGGAATCAGGATTTAAGCTGGATTCAGTATACACATCATCCACAATGTCTAACACTGGTGGAATAGCAAGGGGTCTGTGTTGAGGTAATAAAAGGAAATCTCTGAGCCTTTTCTTGGATTCTGAGTAATCCTAGCCTTCCCAATGGAAATGCTCCCTCATGGTATGTAAGGTTTCCCCAAAGGAGTAATCCTCAGGTGGAGAGGCTGAAGGAATTGATCCCTCAGCAGCAGAATCCTCATAAGGGGGTAAAGAATATCCTAGGTCTGAGGATGAATCTGAGGAAATGGACACCTGGTCGGATAAGTCATGGTCTGCATCCTGTCTAGGCCTTTTATCAGGAGGGGGATGGGACCCCCTGATCAGATTGATTAAGTCTTCGGTCATTTTGAGCATTTGTTTCTTAGGCATGGAGGCCTGTCCTGGAGAATGCTGTATTTGTTTCTTTGTTTTTAAAGGGGGCTTAGACTTAGCAGATGGTTTAATGCTTAACTGAGTAGGTCTGAAGACACCCTCTGTAGGGTCAGTTTCGATAGACTGAAAAACTTGCGCGTCAGAAGGCCCAGCCATCTCCACGTGGGAGTCAGAGGCGGCCTGCGGTTCTGCAGAAGCAGTTGTCAGGGGCTGCGAAGGCGCCTCGCTGAAAACTGGAGAACCGGCGACTGGTCTAGAAGAGGCTTCGTCAGTTTTGGGCCTCGGATGCCTTTCCTTGTCTTTGCGCTTTTTATGAATTCCGGTCGTCGGAAGTTCTGACGGCATGGTGTAATTGAAATTTCTTCCAAAATAATGTTGGGCAAAATCAAACCGAAGTTTAATAGTGCTCTTGTTAAACCTAGCACAAAACCAGCAACCAGTGACGTCGTGGTCTGGGCCTAGGCATGGGATACAATAAGAATGGAAATCCTTATGAGGTATTTGCTTCCCACAAGAAATACAGTTATTAACTTTTACTGACAATGTTCTGAGGCAAGAAAAAGTTTCCCCAACGGGGTACTTAGCTTTGTAGCAGACTTCGGTTCTGGATTCGAAATGAATATCTCAGGAGTCGGCCGACCGGCACTTGCGAACTGCTTTTGCTTCGGGCACCGCGCGGCAAGAAAGACTGAAGAAAATGGCGTCAGCTGCATCTTATATAACCTTGTCACACTGACGTCAGGGAGGAGGCGACAGCAACCGACGCCGGACCAAGACTTTGAAACTCAGGCTGACTGGGGAACCACCTGACGGCAGGATAACCCAAGTGTAATGACTGCAGCAGTGCAACACGATGAACATCCCTTTTTACAAACGCCAGATGATTTAGAAGTATGCCCTGGTTTTCTGCCTGAATTAGGCAATCGTCCAGGTATGGAGATATCTGAATATTTCTTTGCCTGCAAAATGCAATAACCGGAGCCAGGCACTTTGTGAATACCCTGGGCGCAGTACAAAAGCCAAAGGGCAGTGCAGACAACTGATAATGCAAGTAGCCTGCTTTGAAGCATAGGTATCTTCTGCAAGATTCCCTGACTAGGATGTGCAGATATGCTTCTTTAAATCTAGAGTTGCCAGCCAGGCATCTTTGCCTAGCATAGGAAGTAACTGGTGAAGAGTCAGCATCTTTAATTTTGGAATCTCCAGAAAGGTGTTTAGAGTAGACAGGTCCAGAATTGAACGCCATGAATTGTCTTTTCTGGGTACCAGAAAAATCCTGGAATAGAAACCTTGTCCCTTTTCCTCTTCTGGTACTGGTTGAATAGCCCCCATGTTTAAAAGGGAAAGTACTTGTTTTTGAGACTCTGCCCACTGATTTGGGGGCAGGTCTGGCCACCTGTCTGGTCTTGGCAATGTGTGAAAATGAAATCTGTATCCCTGGGACACTATATTTAAAACCCATTTGTCCTGGGTTATGAGTTCCTAGTTCTTTGCATGAAGAGCAATCTTTCACCCCAAAGGGGCGGTTAAAAGTAAGTGCTTGGTAATTTTAAAAGGAAGTCACTGAGACCGTTTACCATAGGGGGTGTCTTGTTATTTCCAGATTTGGAAGTAGAAGCCCCCCACTGCTTAATTCTGAGAGTCCCCTGGGACTGAAACCTGGGGTTTTGCTGTGCGTGGGTTTGGCTTGAGAGGATCTGGAAGGGGCTGGAAAAGACCAATTCTTAGTAGGCCAGTGCCTACTAAATCTTGGAGGTTGCACTTGTAAGAAATCTTTCACAGTTTGCATAGATTTAGCTTTATCTTTCATCTTTTGTAGAACTTCTAAAGCCTTATTGCCAAACAGGCACCCCTGATTTAAAGGAGCATCCAACAATTTAGCTTTAACATGATCAGGCAAAGATTGCTCCTTAAGCCAAGCATGCCTTCTAAGCACAAACCCAGTAACAGCAGCCCTGCAGGAGGCCTCTAAAGAATCAAAACCACACTGCAAAGTATGTTTTCCAACTTGTTCAGCAGAATACATTAAATCCTGTAAATCTTTACTTTCCACACAATCAGGAATCAACATAATTTTCTGTTTAAGCAGTCCAATAATATGCTGTTGATATTTTAACATATGAAATTGGCAGTTTAAAGCTCTGATTGCCAAGGTTGCAGAAGTATAAACATTTTTACCCCATCTATCCAGCGCCCTTGGAGTCTCTATCAGAAGGGGTAGGATTTTTAGCAGTAGAAGCCTTAATGCCCTTGGGCCCCTGAGAAATGGTTTCTGGATCTGCAACAGGATTTTTGAAAAGGAACCTGTGGGAATCAGGAACCCTGTAGTATCTGTCAGGTTTACTAGGAGCCAGAGGCAGGGAATCAGGGGCCAAACTGGATTTCGAGAACACATCATCAACAATGTCTAGTACAGAAGGTATAGCCAAAGGCCTATGCTGAGGTAGAAGGAAATCCCTAAGCCTCTTTTTTGAATCAGAAAATTCCTGACTTTCCCAGTGGAAATGCTCCCTTAAAGTATGTAAAGTTTCCCCAAAAGAAAAATCCTAAGGAGGGGAAGCAGAGGGAATGGAATCCTCTGCATCAGAATCCTCATAAGTAGGCATGGACAAATCCAGGTCATTAGAAGGGTCAGAAGAAACAGAATCCTGATCAGAAGATTCATAATCAAGATCAGGCCTAGGCCTCTTGGGGGGGGGGTGACTACCCCTGATTAGAGTAATTAGATCTTCAGCCATTTTGATCATTTGTTTTTTAGGCATAGGGGCCTGAACATGTGGCCTGGGCATCTGTTTTTTAGACACAGATCGAGGTTTAGGCCTTAGTAATGAAGGTGGTGTCGATTTAATATGCAAGTCTGTAGGCCTGAATACACCCTCAGAAGCTGGTGCTTGCACAGCGGCTACTGACCCATCCAAGGTAGAGATATCCGCGGGTTCCATAGATAAAGCATCTTGCGGCATACCGGACTCCGAAAGGGTCTCAGCAGAGGCCTGCGAATCAGAAGTAGCGGGTTATCAGGGGCTGTGGAAGCACCTCACTGAGTACCGGCGACTGGCTTAGGGGAAGTGTCATCAGCAGTTTTGGACCTCAGCGGCATGTCTCTGTCTTTATCTTTGCGTTTTTTCGGAATCCTGGTAGTCGGATGTCTAACTGACGACATTTCTGGATAATTAAATCGAGAACCAAAATATTTATAGTCAAAAATGTACAGATGATGGATAGTGCGCGGATTAAAGCACAAAACCGACAGCAAGGTACGTCGGGGTCAGGGCCTAGGCAAGGAATACAGTACGAATGAAAATCTTTATGAGGTATTTGCTTTCCACAAGTAATGCAATTATTAACTTTTACTGACATCGGTAAGGCGCAAGAAAAAGTTTCCCCAACGGGGTACTTAGCTTTAAGTTGAAGACTTCAGTTCTGAAACTTGAAAACAAAAATTTCAGGAGTCGGCCGACCAGCACTTGCGTACTGCTTCTGCTTCGGGCACCACACGGCAAGAAAGACTGATGTAATGGCATCGGCTGCATGTTTTATTCCCCTGACGACCTAACGTCATGGAAGAAGGGACAGCAACTGACGCAGGACCCAAGACTTTGTTAATCAGGCCGACTGAGGGAAACCTGCCAGCAGATTACCCAAATGTAATGACTGCAACAGTGAAACATGAAGAACACCTTTATCCTTGTAGATTTGAAGGATACATAGGGAAATCCACCTAGCAATGGTAACCTTAGAGATAGGTTTACCCAAAAAAGGTTTAGAAAAGGACACAAACAGCAACTGGTCAAAGTTATGAAAGGTTTTGGTCCTGTGTAATTAGAACCGTGTAATTGTCTATGAACATCCAACAAATGCAACTTGTACTCCATTTTGTTTGTAGAATTTGGGAAGAAAACAGGTAAATTGATAGTTTGATTGACATTAACCTCCAATGCTACTTTTGGGAGAAAAGAAGGATTGGTGCAAAGAAAAACCCTGTCCTTGGGGAAAATCACGTATGGAACCTTTGACAGACAATGCTTGCAGTTCTGAAACCCTACTAGCAGAGTTGATAGCTACTAGAAATGCTGTTTTCCAAGACAAAAACTTAAGATCCATGGTTGCTGCACATTGAAATGGTGGAACAACCAACACTTGAAGTACCACAGTAAGGTCCCATGGGGGAAGGAGATCTTTGACTGGAGGACCTAAGAGAAAGGTACATTTGATAAAAGCTTTACACAATCTGGAAGAAGCTAAAGAAGCAGAATTCTCACCCACATGAAAATGAGAAATGGCAGCTAGTTGAACCTTGACTGTAGACAAGCTAACCCTTGCTGAAAAATATTTGCCAGAAAATCAAGAATAGCTGGAACAGGTGCCGTGAATGGATCTAAACTCCTCTGAGAAGCCCAAATGGAAAAACACGTCCATTTGCTATGATAAATCTTCCTGGTAGACGACTTATGAGCTGCCACCAAAATAGATCTGACTGAAAAGACAATCCAGGAGTCCTAGCAATTAAGGGAACTGGAGGAGCAAAGCTGTGAGCCACAGACTGTCCAGATTTGGATGAGGGACCCTCGAGGGGTGCAAAATGATTTTCAGAATGGGATCTAAGATCCAAGGCTGAGCTAGAAGATGAGACCAAAGGAAGGGAAACCATGCCTGGGTGAGGTCAAAACGGGGCAATGAGGATCACTTTGCTCCTCAGTCGACAAGCTTTCTGTAGAAACTTCAGAATAAGGGATACAAGAGGATAAGCATAAAGAAAACCGGGAGGCCAAGCATGGACTACAGCGTCTCTGGGGGACTCTGAGCCACCATCTACCCTGTCCCCTTCTGCCTCTAGGGGAAGAGGAGCCCTGAACGTCAGGGGAATGCTGAGACTTCCGGAACCACATCTTCTTTTGCCCTCGATTCCGGGAAAAGGATCTTTGAGGGTTCGAGAAGTGGATTCCGATGGCAGACAGTGTCTTCCCATCTTTCTCATTCTGGACCAATGCGTCTCAGACGGTCTTACCAAAGAGGGAAGAACCGTCATAAGGGGCTTTCGCAAAAGACACTTTGAAGAGTTCCGTGAATTGACAATCTTAGCCAGGCATTACGCCTCATGGACACGCTGGACCCAGCCATTCTAGCTGCTCCTTCAGTCGCATGTGAAAGGAGACGCATGGACGTGTTTAAAACCACTGTCAAGGTAGCCATCCCTATGGAGAACGTGGCTCTGTCCTCCTGTGACATGGACTTTGGGGGAGACTCAGCCAGTTCGTTAACTAGGTCGCGCTGTAGTCTAGTACCGTGCGCCACATAATTCAGCTCCCTGACAGAAATGGTCACAGATGCATAAATCCGCTTCCCTAGGCAGTCCATCATCCTAGACTCACGGTCAGGGAGATGGACAGAGGAACTCTCCTGGGCTAGTTCCTTTTTGGTGCCAGCTGCTACCACCATAGTGTCTACAGGGGACCCTTTATTCCACGCTGGTTTGTCTGTAGGGGGGGGCTCAATATTTTGTCCAGTCGTTTAGGGATTGGTTCCACAGTATCCGGCTCCTTCCAAGTCCATGAGGTGACCAAGTCCACCAAGGGATCCATAGGAGGGGACACCCAGGAAGTAGATGGACCGGTACGTAAGCCACCACGAACACGGATTCATCCGAGGAAGGTTTTGGGGCGGACAAACCTCCCCACTGACGCAAAATTTCCATGATGTCTCCAAAGGAGACATCCTCGGGAGGTGATATGGGGGAACCTTCCCCATCATCCAAATCGATGTACTCAATGAAGGACTTGGGGGAGGAGTCCAAATGCCTCCTCTTGCACGTATGCTTGCGGGGAACCTCTCCGGTGGGGCTTTCCAGAGGGAACTCACAAACCACTTGTTCCTCAGGGGGAACCACCTGGGGCTCCTCGAGCATGGGCTATCCCTGTGATAAAATGATGGGATTCACACACAAAGCACAAGGAGTCGAAGCGGAGTCCTAAAATATGGTCAAGGGCCTCGATCCATTGGAGAGAACCCTTTCTACAATGTCAAACGCCTAGGGAGAGCGAGCTTCCTGGGACACCATTAAGGGAACTGCTCTTCCCAGATCCGACATGAGAATCGGAGCTGGGCCCAAAGTAGACGGCACTCCAAGGGGGGGACCTTGACCTGACAAGGTCAGAGCCAATGGAGACAGCTTCACCCCCTTGGATCCAAGAGCCACTCGGATTTGAACTAGTCAGATCCGACACACTCCAGTCAGCTGCCGGCATCAAGGAGTCAGGTACCATCGGCACTGACCCCCTGACCAGGGCTATCCTCAGATCCATGTACTCCGAACATGGGGGGTTGGATCGGAGAAGGAGAGATTGGTGTAATGAAGGGAAGCGAGCTCCCCCACTCCAGAGGGAGAGGGGGCTGTCAAGACTCCTATCTGAATTTGTGTACGAATAAATCTCTGCATCATTTTATCCATGTTGACTTCAGAGAGGCTGTAGCTGGACCGCGATGAAGACATTGCTCTGTTCCAAGGCCAAGAAGGGGAGAGGCAGTCAGTCTCAACCACTGACCTTTACTGCATACTGTGAGGTAAGATGAAATCATAAGGAGATGATACATTTAGAAAGGAGTTAGTGATGTTACCTTTCAGGTATGAGGTTTGATCCTAATCTCTGGATGGGAACTGTATGCTCTCCAATATTGATGCGGTCTCCTTTATACTTCCGTTTTCTCCATGTCCATCTCCCACCTCCCAAAGACATGTTGCTTACAACTTAATGACACAATACTGCAGGAGAAGGATCTTGCACAGTCATAACTGTGAGGATAAATTACCAAAAGCAGTGTGGGATGGTGGAGATTAACGCCTGTAACCTCTTTGGATGCATATTCAGGGGGTTAACACCTAACACAAATTTGTAAAGTGTTCCTCCTTGGGTTTCTCTGTAAAGAAGCCTGTAGATTTAATGAAAGTTATCTTATTAACCTTACAAAATAATCAGAAAAAGATAAGCAAATCAAGTGAATCTTCATTGTCTATTATCTATCCTGTCCTTACCTTCTTACTTAATGGCATGTAATTGTCTGGCATTCAGTCAGGGGACTAAGGCTCGCACCATTAATGACCTGTTTCCTGTAGACCAGGGTACAGGATTTGATCACCTTCACCTTCAACTGCTTACTGTCTAACTCCATGAAAGTCAGTTAACCAAACAGTGCTCCCGGGTTATGGTCTCAACTAGTTAACAAATGCATACAAAAATGCAAATAAATGCAACTGTCTGTAGAGTAAGCAATTTCACACCTCCTCACCAAGTCACTACCACCTAGGTTTTATTCTTTGCTTTTTTATACAGCTCAGTCCTATAGGTATATTATGATCAGTCAAATGGTTTCCTTTAATCTTGCATCTTGTTTGATACCAGACTGTGTAACAACTTTCACTTGGGGAACTCAGAGAAGGCTACACCTTACTCTAGTGTCAGGCATGTAAACAATATTCTAGTCTCTGTGTAGCTACTAACTGGGAATTCCAGCAACCCACTGTGCCATGTTTTGTCATCTCCTGGTATAGAAGGACTCATGGGAGATTTCACCAGTATGAAGATATAATCCAGAGGACAGTATCTCTAGGACAGAAACTTTTCAGGGACTCCATTACACTCCTTGTGGTATGCAAGGGCCCACTGATGGCCTCATGCATGCAAACTGTGGTATCATTATTGTAAGACAGGATTAAGCTTCAGCTTGTTCACCCAAAAATTTGCAGGTCTATTTGTAAATCTCACACCTAACTAAAGTAATATGTCATCATTACCACCAGACTTAACCTAGTTGCACCCATCTGCTTCAGAATAACATGAGGAAGAAACTAAACAAATGTTACTTTTATCTTTTATAGATAGGGCTTCTTAGGAGCAAAGTCAGTTTCAATGAAGGAGTGCTATGTACATACTCATCATTAGAACAGCCAGCAGAAAACTGAAATGTGTGTCACACTTAACTGGTTATGCAGCTAAAACCATGCAGCCCCCCTATGCTTCCCCTTCCTCAGTCTCCATCTTTTACTTGCCCTTTTAAGTAGAAAAACAAAAATGCATTGCCATACAATTAAACCGCTAAAACACTATTTGTAATCATCTTAAAAATAAGCACTTTTGTCTCTTGTTAGAAATAAGAAACTTCTTCAGAGAATTTTTCCTCAGGTAGACAGCAAATGTTGGAGATGTGATGGGGAAGAAAGAGATAATTGAGAACATATTTTCTGTGAGTGTAATGAGTTGGCAGACTCCCTCCAGACTACTCTTTTATAGATACTGGGTGTGCAAACTGGTGCAACTAGGAAATTTATTTTTCTGAGCTATGATTCAGAATCTGAATTGCCTAGACATTGTAAGGTCTTGCTGAGTCCAACTACAGTGGCTGCCAAAAAAGCAATTGTTAGAAAAAAGAAATCAAAGTCTAAACCAACTGTACTAGAAGTAGTGAATATACCAACAGGGATAAAACAACTAGAAATTAGATCTTTAAGAAAAGGGTAGGAGCAAATTACATAGGAAAAATTGGAATTCTGGGAACAATACATATACAGGAGGAATGAGGTTTAAAAGAATGTAGGACTTGAATGAACTATATAGTATTTGATAATGATCATGTAGATTATAAATTATGTATAATGTTTGCAACTAGGATTATGTCAATATGGTTTGTGATGTAAAATGTTTGCAGTTGGGATGATGTCAATATGGTTTCTTTATATTTGCTTATATCATAAGTGATAATTTAATAAAGTTGTTTCTTGTTAATAAAAATTACACAATTATATAACAGGCTTAAATATTTACAATGCGTAATTTGAAGCACAACTTTTATGATGAGTACATGGAGACACTCGGTGTAATGGTTGAGCAAGCAACAATCATGTTACAAATATTAATTTAACAAATGCACATTTACACAACACAGTTATCACTGTAGAATCGTCTATGCTATGTGTAGAAGGCCTACATTGAATCAAGGTTGTAACTGGCCCTCTTCGTTATAGCTGGAGCAAGCAGATTTTTTTTTAAATAGTATTCATTTACTTTGTTTTTAAATGCTTCAGAATAGTACATTCTTATCTGTCTTCTGACGTGCTGGTTCCAAATTGCTGATGCCAGCTTTGAGAATACCTTTTCACCCACTACTGTTCTGAATTTGGGTCCAATGAGGGAAAGGTTCTCCTCAAGTACATCTCTTAATGTGTACTTTTGTTGTCTGACTTTAGTGTTTTTTTCTTAAATGGATGGCAGGTGTGACAACCCTACACTGGCCTAGTAATCAAGGAGCCTCAATCCTCACCACTGGCAACAGTGAGGAACATACACACTGGGAGGATGACAAGTGCACCCAGTAAAGTGCTACTTCCCTTAAGAGCACACAGAGATCACAGTCAGTCTGGAGATGGTTTCTCCTTTTTTCTCCAGATCCCCAATAAGACTCCCCACTGGCACAGCTATAGAGTTGAGATCTCAGCTGAGTGACCAAGCTAAGATCTCCAGCACCCTCTCTGTCCAACCAGTGCTTTGTGTCCCTGCCCAAGTAGCTGACACACACACACTGAGATTTTATTTATACACACACACACAAACATACACCTGGGAAAGGCTAGCACAGATTTACTAGCTATGCCCCCTTCTACCCAGACAATAACGTAGTTTTCACGGCCACCAGCCAGCTCCTTATCAGCTACTTTAAGGCCCTTAATAAAGGGTGTCCGATCCTACTGTGCAATGCTACTATTAATCTAAATGGTAGTTCGACCAAGGGCCAGGCTATTAGGAGTGGCCTGTACATTGTCACCAAATAGATATGCAAGTACTCTATGTCTCACAGACAGCCACGATAGGTTTAAACATATTTAATAATAAACAATAAAAGAACAAGACAATACTCCGAAAGTAATCAGTTACATCAGCGTTCAAAATCACAGGAAATATTTAAAACAACATTGCAGGTCAGTCTCAAATAAAGAAAACATCTAACAACTTTGCTATATTCCTACCTGAATCTAGAAGAGAGTTACTATACCGTAAAAACGTACTTACAGAACAAGCAGGCAGAAGTGGTGAATGGCTGTTTCCAGGTGAAAGGCAAAATGCACTGTTTCTCTCTCTCTCTTTCAGAGTTTTCTTAAATTAATATCAAATATTACGACTAGGATACTTGCAGCATGTCATCACTTTTTGTCACCTGACTTCAGTTCCCATGCTAACCCCCACTGCAGCTGGTAGTATTTAAATTTTCTCTGTGAAAATACATAGCCTTCAGATGCTTGCAACTGCTAGAAGACATAAAACACTTACAAAGCAACACAGAGTCCCCAGGTGTAGACATCCTGTCTCCTGCTGACTGAAACTGAAAGCCAACTTCTCTTATGGCCAGTCTATAAAGTACTTCATTCTCAACTATTCTTAAGTTTTGCAAGCTAATCTCCTGTTAAAATATATACATCTAAACAATTACAATAGTGTACAAAAATATCTCTTTAGCACACATGTCTATGCAATATGACATACAGTTCTAATATAGTGGTAACACAAGCAACTGCATCCTGCTGATATTCACAAATGACATACAAGTATTTACAAAATTACAGATAGCTGGGCTGACAATGTGACAACCCCTGAAAACGCAAGTTAGTTTTTCAAGTGACCCTTGTGAAACTTTGCTTGAGTGGGTTCAGCCTGTCTAGACAGCCTATCTTCGTTGGCATTACTAACCCCACTGCGGTGCTGCACTATCATATCATATGCCTGTAACCCTATGCTCCACCTTAATAACTTGGCATTATTCTGGCTGGCTTGATGTAGCCAGGTTAAGGGACTGTGGTCTAACTACAGTGAGTTTCCTTCCATACAGATCAGGCTGAAGTTTCTGCAGTGCCCACACTATAGCTAGACATTCCTTTTTTATAGCTGCATAGCATTCCTGCCTAGGTTGGAGGCTACAACTGAGATGTACCACTGGGTGCTCTTCTCCCTCTGAGGAGACCTGGCTGAGTACAGTCCCCACCCAATGGTTTGAAGTATCCATCTGCACAACAAATTATTTGCTGTAATCTGGACTGGGTAACACAGAGGGTCCTCCCAATGCTCCTTTAAGCTTCTGGAATGCCTGCTCATATGCTGGGGTCCACACTACCTTATCGGGCCTGTTTTTCCTCAAGTCTGTGAGGGGAGCAGCTATTGTACAATAATTGGGGACAAACTTTCTGTAGTACCCTACTGTCCCTAAGAATGCCCTCACCTGCTTTTTGGTAACAGGGGCAGGCCATGCCTGAATGGCTTCCACTTTGGCATATTCTGGCCTGATCTGACCACTCCCCACTCTACCCTAGTTTCCCAGTGAACATGTCCCCAAACTCCTGTAACACTGCTTGGATTTCTCAAACCTGGGACATTGCTACCCCTTCCAGTAAAGAGTCAGTCCGTGCCTCATTGAGAAGGTCAGTCACCAAATCCCCCTCAGACTCCTCCTGCCATCCAATACAAATACTCAGCACAAGGGCCTCCCTATCATAGTAAGATTTCATTATGTTAACATTCTACAATTTATGCCCCTGCCTCCTGCCTAGCAGTACTACCATACAGTTAACTGACCTTCCTTACTACCTTGAAGGGCCCCTCTAAGGGTGCCTGGAGCTTGTTGTGTCTGACAGGAATGAGAACCATTACCTGCTGCCCTACAGCATACTCTCTAGCTCGAGCATTCCGGTCATACCAAACTTTTTCTGTTGCTGGGCTTCTGCCGGGTTCTCCTGGGCCACGCCCATGAGCTCCCCGAGTCTTGTCCTGAAGTTTAGGACATATGCCACAACAGATTCCTTGTGGGATTCACACTCACATGCAAATCAATCAAATCTAGAGGCCCCCCTCACCCTATGCCCATATAGCAACAAGAAGGGTGAAAACCCTGTGGATACCTGGTGCACCTCTCTGTAAGCAAACAACAGATGGGACAAACATTTGTCCCACTCCCTCCTGAACTGGTCTGCAAATACCTGCAGCATGGTCTTGAGTGTAGAGTTTAACCTCCCAACAAGACCATTAGTCTGGGGATGTTAGGGGATGGGCTTTAGGTGCATCACCCCACAGTGCTTCCACGGACAAGCCAGCAGGTCTGATGTGAAACTGGCACCTCTGTCAGTCAGTATTTCTTCTGGGAAACCTATCCTGCTGAAAATCTCTAACAAAGCATTTGCCACCTTTTCTGCCTCAATGGAGGACAGAGCCACCACCTTAGGGTATCTGATAACAATCTACTACCACTAGGATATACTTTTTCCCCTGTGGAACTCCAGGTGCTCAGAGGCCCCATAATATCCACAGCTACCCTCTGAAATGGCTCCTCAATCACGGGCAGAGGCATCAAAGGAGCTATGGCCTTGTCTCCTGCCTTGCCTAGCTTTTGGCACTGCTCACAGGTCCTGCATAACCCTTATACATCTTTGGAAATCCCAGGCCAATAAAAGTTCTGCATAATACGTTTCTTTGTACAATTTATGCCCATATGACCTGCAAAGGGAATATCAAGGGCTATGGCTAGAAGTGCCAGATGGTAGGCTCTAGGCACTATCAACTGCTGTATTCTCAACCTCTAGCCCTCCCCTCAGGGGTCCACTCTCTATATAGTAACCCTTTGTCCCAGTATACAGATTCCCCCTTCCCTTGAGAATTGGGTGCCTCACTAGCTACCTCCCTCAGGCCTTGAAATGTATGGTCTGAGAACTGAGCCTGTCTCATCTGCCTCTTGGTAACCCTTCCAAGCTCCCCTTCCACAGGAAGTCTGGTATTCTCACTGTCAGCCTGGGTATTATTACTCACCTCTGCCGTTGCAGTCACTCTGTCCAAGGGAACATCAGTACCCACAAGGAGCTGTGGCTCACCTTCAGTCTCACTGCTACAGGGTAGCTCCCTCCCTGAAGTAACCACCTCACCAGTCCAGGCTGCAAGTGTGCGGTCTAGGACTCCTCCAGGCTACCAGACCCACATGCTTGTCTCCAAGCCTGACTGCATGTAACTGCATGTACACAAGGTAGTGCATTATCAAAATCATTCCCTGTCAGGACATCTGTAAGGATATCCTCAAACACACCTACTTGCTGGCTTTCTTTTCCACCCTCCCAGTCAAGGTGAACCCTAGCCAAAGGTATTTACAATGAGGTCTCTCCTAAAGCTCTGATTGGAGTAGATTGCCCAAGCAAGCAGTGCTCCTCTAACAACAGGCTTCACAATGGTTAGGTCAGAGTCTGTCTCTCTCTTAGCAATGGCCTATTTCCCATTTACTAAGATAGGATATAACCTCTTGTGGTAGTTTGGTACTCTTGTTTTCTCAAGATAATTTAATACTGGCATTCTGTCATTCCCACTTACTGGCTCTCTCACCTTTTGTTCCCCAACCTGCCTCTGTGGACATCTATATTTTACATGGCCCCACTGGTTGCATTTAAAACATTTAACCCTTAGTCCTGGATATGTACCTGGACTAGTGGCTTCCCCTGCTATTGGTGGACTTGTTGGGGAGGTCTGGGCTGCCCACCATGGGTTCCCTCACACCCATGAGCAGCACTGGGTATCCCCTTTCCTGTGCAGTGATGCCCTGCTTGCTAGGTATAAGTCTCCCTTTTTCCCCAACTCGTTTGCTGTGTTACATTCTCTATCCACTAATCAGACTCTCATGCCCTCAGGCAAAGTACTAAGGGCTTGCTCCCTCACCAAAAGGTCTGCCAGCCCTTCAAAAGTGGTGACCTGACATCCACTCACCCACCTATGAAAATAAGTGCTTAGTTCAGCAATATATTCACACACACTTTCATCTGCCTTGCATCTATGCTCACGAAACTTATTCCTGTAAGCCTCAGGTGTTAACTTAAACCATTCTAACAGACAATTTTTTTACTGTATTATAATTTAAACAATCAATATCAGACAACTTTGAAATAGCAGTTACAAATTTACCATGGAGTAACGGGGTCAGGAGCCATACCCAGAGCCCTTGGTCAGCATTATGGTGTTTACATACCCTTTCAAACATATGAATTAAACTATCAAAATTATCCCCCTTTGTAAACTGTGGAAGAAATTTACGGATCTTTGTTACTTCTGGGGTTTGGTTACTCTCTTCCTGGTTACCTCCATGACCCTGGTGAAGAGTCAGCCTCTCCTTTTCATCTCTGCCTCTCATTCTCCTCAGCTTGCAGACATCACAGTTTCTCATTTTCCTCAGCCTCCAGATGTCTCAGCTTCTCATTCTCTTTGGCCTCCAGGCATTTCAGTCTCTCTGTTGATTCTATTTCCAAATGTTTGGCCTCTAGCTCAAGTCTCTAACTCCAGATGGAAAGGTTGAACTGTCTATTTTCTGAGAGTTACATAATCCCAAGGCCAGTCTGATTGTCCTCCTGGTTGTTATTCTGTGATGCAGCTGTGACTAAAGCTGCATTAATTTCTGCTCTAGTCAGGTAGGCATGCACCAGTACTTTAGCCTGGCACATCTCAGCCAACTGGCTCCTTGTCAGCTTGCTATCTCTGCTGAGATGCTTGCCTGCTCTCCCTGACTAAGCTAACAAAAAGAAATAATAAAATAAAACAAATGTGATATGAAACTCTAAATGTTCACTATGTGGCTGACAGAGTACAAACACCATCAGTGAGAGCTCAGCAGAGTGGCCATGCTAAGACCTCCAACACCCTCTCTGTCCACTGTCCAACCAGTGCTTTGTGTCCCTGCCCAAGTAGCTGACACAGACACAGGCACACACAGACACACACACACACACACACAGTGAGATTTCACTTACACACACAGACACATACACACGCACACTGAGATTTCACTTACACACACACACCCCGGGAAAGGCTGGCACAGTTACCAGCTATGCCCCCTTCTTCCCAGACTACAATGTAGCTTTCACTGCCACCAGCCAGCTCCTTATCTACTTTAAGGCCCTTAACAAAAAGCATGCCCAATCCTAGTGTATAATGTTACTATTAATCCAAATGGTAGTTTGACCAAGGGCCAGGCTATTAGGAGTGGCCTGTACATTGTCACCAAATACATATGCAAGTACTCTCAGAGTTTAAATATGTCTCACAGATATCATCCACAATGACCGATTTAAATACATTTAATAATAAAAGAACAAGAGAATACTCAGTAAGTAATCAGTTTCATCAGAGTTCAAAATCACAGGAAATATTTGAAACATTGCAGGACAGTCACAAATAAAGAAAACATCTAAGCTATACTTTACTCTATTCCTATCTGAATCTAGAAGAGTTACTTAGCCGTAAAAACTTAAAACAATGAAAACATCCAAACGAATAAACTCCAAGAAGACCGAAATTAAGAAAAAACACTCTAAGCCACAAAAATAAAGTTAAAGTAAGCACTTTTGTTTACTGAATTAAGCAAACGTCTTCAGACAATACAAGAGGGGGCCCATCATCCTTGAAGTTGGATGAAAAAGAATTAACCTGGCAACTTAGACTTAATGCTCATACTCCCCCAGGACTCAATGACAGTTTTTCTATTAAATGTACTCTTAAGTTAAAATCTCTCACTAGATAAACTGGTATTTTACCTTATTTCTTTGGTAAAAAACCCTCACTCGATAAACTGTTTTCTTAACTTATTTAGGTTTGAAGGTCATTGGTGCTTTCCCCCTTTAAGGCCTTTTTAAACATTCACGGGGATGGTTATAATCCATCATTTATGGTATGATGTTTTAGATATGAATCTGTGTTCATTTCCTGATTATTTTTTGATTCATATTTTAAATACATTGTTATGGATTGATAATTTTTAGGTTTATTGTGATATAGTATTATTTAGCCATTATATGGTTGTCGTTTTAATTGAAGGCAGAGCTTGGTTTTTGAATGTGATGATGTCATATGCTTTTAGCATTTAAGTATTCAGTTGTATTGTTGTATTGTCTGAAAAAGTTTGCTTAATTCAGTAAATGAAAGCTCTTACTTTAACTTTATTTTTGTGGCTTGGAGTGTTTTTTCTTCATATTGGTCTTCTAAGCTGTAAAAACTTACTTACAGAACAACAAGAAGACAGAAGTGGTAAATGGATGTTTCCAGGTCAAAGACAAAACACAAAACGCACGATTTCTCTCTCTCAGGGAGTTATTAAATGAATATCTAATATTATTACTGTGATACTTGCAGCATAACATCACTTTTTGTCACCTGACTTCAGTTCCCAGGCTAACCCCACCACTGCAGCTGGTAGCATTTAACATCTCTCTGTGAAAATACATATCCTTCAGATGTTTGCAAGTTGCTAGAAGACATAAAACAATAAAACACTTACAAAACAACACAGACAGTCCCCTAGTGTAGACATATTGTCTCCTGTAGACTGAAACTGAAAGATAACTTCTCTTGTTTATGGCCCGTCAAAGTACTTCAATCTGAACTATTCTTAAGTTTGGCAAGCTAAACTATTAAAATGCATATATCTGAACAACTACAATAATGTAAAAAAAAATCTGTTCAACCCACATGTCCATGCAATATGACCTATAGTTCTAAGATAGTGGTAACACAAGCAATTGCATCCTACTGATATTCACAAATGACATAACTATTTACAAAATTCCAGATAGCTGGGCTGACAATGTGACAGCAGTATACAAAGCTTAATCATTTTGTAGACCTGTGTGGGAAGAGCAGGTATGCTCTGTCATTAACAGGTAACTATTTATCACACTGTAGAAACTAACAGGGGTTGATCTGCAAGTACTGCAAACATGCAAATGTTACTTACTGCTGTTTTGAGTTTTTGTGTGTTGTGACTGCAATGGAAGGTAGTTAGTATGAGACCATACAAGATTTTTAGAATTAGTACATGCCATGTCAAGATGTGCACAAGATTTAAGATGATGAGAAACTCTGTAGCATATGTTAAGCTATCCCAGGATTTCTCTTTGTTGATAATGTTATCAATAAGTTTTGAGACAGAGAGTTGGGTCTAAAGTTTTTTTTTTGGCACTCCCTCCCAGCAGTTGACCATCAGCTGCCATTAGGCTCCTCTCCTCATTCACTAAGACTGCTGGACCAGCCTTAGCCTACACTGGGCTCAACCCAACCCACATCCCTCATTGGTTAAGATGTTGAGGAATCTTCTGCTGCATCATGCTGCTGCTAGGGAGTGTGCATCCTAACCTCTCACACTGTGTAGCAGACTTGCCTTCAGGAGGGGCATGCACACTTCCCCACAAGCAACCTCTTGACTTAGCAATATATCATTTGCACAGCGGAGACTGCCTGGCTCTTAATGTTGCTACTACAGCAAGCCTAGGCTAACTCCCTCCAGGAGGTGTGAGCCATCACTGACGGCTCATGCACAAAATACCATTTTCGGATCCCTCCAGCACCCATGCCACTACTCAAACACTGGATGACTGGGGCACAGTAATGGTTTTATCACTGAACACCTTGGTGCCAGATGAGAGATGGGTTCAAGGTTAATGCTAGGTAGTTTGGTTTCACCAGGCAGGAGGTTATGTTGAGTTCAGAAAATCTAACACCTTAATGTCTAGCATTATGAAGTCTGTTGCTGTGGGTCCAATTGCATAGCATTCTGCAGCTCTTTTGCAGCTTCTGATGTAGGGTGTATACATTTTTACAGAATTCTAGAAAGCCGCCATTGTATACATGATTAAACTTAGTTGAGAAAGGTCACACGTCTGATGTTTAATAACAAGTCAGAATAACAGTGGCCCATGAAAGTACCCCTGGGGGAACACTCACGTAGTACAGTTGTGTACCTACCATAAATGTAGATGTTAGAGTGTATTCACTGTTGCAGTCATTACACTTGGGTTATCCTGCTGGCAGGCGACCCGCAGTCGGCCCGAGTTCCAAAGTCTTGGTCCGGCATCAGTTGCTGTCGCCTCTTCCCTGACGTCAGTTCACCAGGGGTATAAAAGTTGCAACCGACGCCATTTTCTTCAGTTTTTCTTGCTCCAGATATCAGGTGCCCCCAGATAGGAAGGCTGGAAAGATAAAATTATGCCAAAAAACATGCATATATTACTATAAACATTTCTTTCATCTACAAAACACACCACATAGATAGTATAGAGATGAGAAGTATAGAAAAGTCCCAGCAATGAAAAAAAGGGAGATGGTGGGTAACCAGGACTGCAACAGTGAATACACTCGAACATCTACATTTATGGTAGGTACACAACTGTACTATGTTCATCGTGTTTCACTGTTGCAGTCATTACACTTGGGTAGAATCCCAAAGCTGAGGTTGGGTGGCTGGGTCTAAATTGGATTTGGAGAGGCTACCAAGCCCTGCAGAACTGCAGTGGCAAAGCCTGCTCTGGATTTACAGTAGAGAGGTAAGTGGTAGTGCTTGGTGAAAGTGTGCACTGAGCTCCAGGTTGCAGCTTCTAAAATGTCTTTGGTTGGTACTCTCTGAGGAACGCTGCTGAAGTGGCTGCTGCTCTGGTAGAATGAAGCCTAATGCCCTTAGGCACT
Source organism: Protopterus annectens (assembly GCF_019279795.1). Classification (NCBI taxonomy): domain Eukaryota; kingdom Metazoa; phylum Chordata; order Ceratodontiformes; family Protopteridae; genus Protopterus; species Protopterus annectens. Next base: position 1,523,686,660 of record NC_056746.1, on the reverse strand, counting down.
GATTTGCCATGTTGTGCATAACAGAAACGGATGCAGTGTCCTATCTATTTCAAGATTGTCTGCTTTGTAATGGGCTTTCCTTGTGATCCTGCAGCATACGCTACAAACAGTTGCTCAGTTTTTCTGAAAGCTTTTGTTTTGTCCAGGTAGAATCGTAGCTGTCTGTGTATATCCAAATCGTGCAAGTCTCTCCCCTTTATTCTGGGGATTTGGGTAAAAAGTAGGTAAATGAATGGTTTGGTTTAAGGCCACATTGGAGACCACTTTTGGCATGAATGTTGGGTTTGTCCTAAGAGAAACCCTGTCCTGATGAAAAATGAGGAAAGGTTCCACAGCCATTAATGCCTGTAACTCTGAGACTCTTCTTGCTGAAGTTATTGCTAGGAGCAGAGCAGTTTTCCATGACAAAAAATTTAGATCAGCTGTGCTGGCTGGTTCAAAAGGAGGCAGAGTGAGTTTTTCTAAAACAAAACCGAGGTCCCAAGCAGGTACTGGTGGTCTCCTTGGGGGTCTTATATTTTTTGCCCCTCTGAGGTACTGTCGTAGTAAAGGATGTGAAAAAATAGGAGGTTCCATATTGTAATGAGCTGAAATGGCGGAGGCATGGATTTTAATAGATGAGAAAGATAAGCCTTTGTCTAGCATCTCAGTTAGGTATTGTAAAATCTGAGGTATATTAGGGACAAGTGGTTCGAGCCCTTGTGCCTGGTTCCAAGCACAGAATCTCTTCCATTTTTCTGCATAAGATTTCCTAGTGCTGGGCCTCCTGGCTTCTAAAATGACATCTATAACAGCTTTAGAGAGAGGTGCAGTCTGAGTGGCTACATTATCTGCCATGCTGCCAAGTTTAAGGTTCCGAGTTGACTGTGCAAAATCTGATTGTCTTGTTGTGTTAGAAGATGAGGAATTTGAGGTAGAAGCCAAGCTGGGTCTTGAGACAAACTCTTTAGGATTGGGTACCAGTGCTGGCCTGGCCAGTCTAGGGCAATCAGGATAATTTTTGGCCTTTCTTGTTTGACTTTTAGTAGCACCTTGGTAAGAAGAGGCATCAGAGGGAAGGCATAGACGGTCAGGCCTTTCCAGCTGAATGATACAGCATCCACTTTCCATGCTTGAGAGTGATAAGTTCTTGTGCAAAATTTCTGTATTTGGTAATTGTGAGGGGAGGCAAAAAGATCTATGTCTGGGCGTCCCCATTTCCTCGTTATCATGATGAACACTTGTGGATTTAGCTTCCATTTGTGAGGATCCAAGAGATTTCTGCTTAGTTCGTCTGCCAGTGTATTTTTTGTTCCTGGCAGGAATTGTGCCTGCAGATGTACTTGATAAGTCAGTGCTGTGTTCCACAAAGTCCTGGGTTGTCTGCATAGGGGGTAGGAATGTGTGCCCCCTTGCTTGTTTATGTACCACATAACTGTGGTATTGTCCGTCTTTATTAATAGTTGTCCTGGATGTATTAGGTCCTTGAAAGCTGTCAGGGCATTCTGTACAGCTAGCATCTCTTTTTGATTGATGTGAAGATGCATTTGTTCCTTGGGCCACGTGCCCTGAATACATTTTCCTGCCATATGTGTCCCCCAGGCATAATCCAATGCATCCGTTATTATTGTCTGCCTGGCTGTGGGTAAGGTGAAAGGCTGTCCCTTGTTGTGGTGACAGGCCTGGGACCACCATCAAAACTCCTGTTGTAGGCAGGGAATTAAAGTTATGATCATCTCCAGGCTGTGACAATGCTGAGTCCAAACACTTTTTAGATACCACTGTAGTTTCCTCATATGCAGTTTTGCATATGGAATTAGTAGAATGCAGGATGTCATGAAGCCCAGGGCCTGCAGATTTTTCCTTGCAGGGAGCTGGGTTTTTGTTGCCATCATTTGAAAGTAATGAGTCAGTTGCCTTTGTTTGTCTGGCGTGAGATAAGCCATCTGGGCAGTTGTATTTAAGCTTGCACCCAGAAATATCATCTCTTGAGAGGGCACTAGTTTTGATTTCTTTTCGTTTACTGTGTACCCTAGGCAAATTAGCAATCTTTTTACAAACGCCAGATGCTTTAGAAGAATGTCCTTGCTCTCTGCTTGAATAAGGCAGTCGCCCAAGTAGGGATATATTTGAATTCCTTTTTGTCTGCAAAATGCAATTACTGGTGCCAGGCATTTTGTGAAGACCCTGGGCACAGTAGATGAGCAAAAGGGCAGTGCAGAGAATTGGTAATGCATTGAGCCTGCTATGAATCTGAGGTATCTTCTGCAAGACTGTTTGATTGGGACATGCAGGCATGCCTCCTTGAGGTCCAAAGCAACTAGCCAAGCCTTCTTGCCCAGCATGGGCAGAAGTTGCTGTAGTGTTAACATTTTGAATTTTGGAACATCCAGGAAAGTATTTAGGATTGACAGGTCCAGTATTGGTCTCCAGGTTTTGTCCTTTCTGGGTACTAAGAAAAGACTTGAGTAAAATCCTTGTCCCTCTTCTTTCTGTGGAACTTTCTGAATAGCTCCCATGTCCATAAGAGGAGTAATCTGTTTTTGTGCCTCTGCCCATTGGTTTTGTAGCAGGTCTGGCATACCTTTTGATTTTGGAAGCGTGTGGAAGTGGAACCTGTAACCCTGAGAAACAATATTCAGCAACCACTGGTCCTGGGTGATCATGTGCCAATTTTCTGAGAAAAGTGCAAGCTTTCCCCCTAGGGGTGCTGTCAAAAGGTAAGTGCTTGGCATTTGTAGAGGGAAGTCATTGGGACTGTTTCCTATAAGGTTGTGATTTGTCTTCCCCTCCTTTGGGGGCTGAAGCACCCCATTGTTTAGGTCTGTAGGAGCCTTGGGGCTGAGATCTGCCTCTTGGGCGTCTGTATCTGCCTCTTTGTGGCCTGACACTGGAAAGGACCAATTTTTTGAAGGCCAGTTTCTGCTAAATCTAGGTGGTTGAACCTGTAAGAAATCTTTCACTGTCTGCATTGACTGCTTTATCCTCCATTTTCTTTAACACCTCTTCTGCCTTAACACCAAACAAAGTATCATGCTGTAATGGAGCATCCAATAATTTTACTTTAACATGGTCAGGTAAACTTTGTTCTTTCAACCAAGCATGCCTTCGAATAACAGAGCCTGTAACTGCAGCTCTACAAGAAGCCTCTAATAAATCAAAACCACATTGAAGAGAATGCTTTCCCACTTGTTCAAGTGCATGCAATAAATCCTCCATTTCCTTACTGTCAGGACTTTCTGTATTTGAAACCATTTTCTGTTTCAACAATGACATGAGGTACTGTTGATATTTAAGCATGTGAAACTGGCAGTTTAAAGCTCTTACAGCTAAAGTAGCAGAAGTGTACACTTTTTTTCCCCCATCTGTCCAGAGCTCTGGAATCCCTATCTGAGGGGACAGGATTTTTAGCAGTGGAAGCCTTAACCCCTTCAGGACCCTGAGAAATTGTTTCTGGGTCTGCAGCAGGGTTTTTGTAAAGAAATTTATGAGAGTCAGGGACCCTGTAGTACCTGTCTGACTTGACTGGTGCAGGGGGTAAAGAATCAGGAGACAGACTACATTCAGAAAAAAACATCATCAACAATATCAAGCACATGGGGATAGCCAGGGGCCTGTGCTGAGGCAATAAAAGGAAGTCCCTGAGCCTTTTCTTGGATTCTGAATAATCCTGGCTCTCCCAATGGAAATTCTCCCTCATGGTGTGCAGGGTTTCCCAAAAAGAATAACCCTCAGGCAGAGAGGCTGAAGGTATGGACTCTTCTGCATCAAAGTCCTCATAGGGAGGGACAGAATATACCTGATCAGAAGAGGAATCAGAGGAAATGGAAACCTGGTCAGAGGAATCATAGTCAGTGTCTTGCCTAGGCCTTTTGTCAGGAGGGGGATGGGAACCCGATTAAAGTAATTAGGTCTTCGGCATGGATGACTGTTCTGGAGAATGCTGTACTTGTTTCCTTGTCTTTAATGGTGTTTTTGACTTTGCCTTTGCTGCTGTAGTGGGCATAATTATAAGCTGTGAAGGACTGAAAACACCCTCAGAAGCTGATGCCTGCTCAGTGGCTCCAGACCCATCTGAGGGAATAGTTTCCGTAGGCCCAATACCTTGAGTTTCCACAGGCCTCAGTGTCTCCATGTGGTTGTCGGTTAAGGCCTGTGGCTCTGAGGTAGCAGGTGTCAGGGGCTGTGAAAGCGCCTCACTGAGAACCGGCGACTGGCCTAGAAGAGGCTTCGTTGTCGGTTTTGGACCTCGGATGCCTGTCCTTTTCTTTGTCTTTGCGTTTTTTATAAATTCCGGTCGTCGGTTGTTCCGACGGCATTATGTAATTAAATCTTCGGCCAAAATAATGTAAAGCAAAATCAAACAGATGTTTAATAGTGTGTTTATTGAATCTAGCACAAAACCGACAACTAGTAACTTTAGGGCCTAGGCAAGGAATACAGTAAGAGTGAAAGTCCTTATGAGGTATTTGCTTCCCACAAGAAATACAATTATTAACTTTTACTGACATCGGTCTGGAGCAAGAAAAAGTTTCCCCAATGGGGTACTTAGCTTTATTGAAGACTTCGGTTCTGAAACTCAATTTTGAAAATCTCTGGAGTCGGCCGACCGGCACTTGTGAACTACTTTTGCTTTGGGCACTGCGCGGCAAGAAAGACTGAAGAAAATGGCATTGGTTGCAACTTTTATACCCCTGGCACACTAACGTCAGGGAAGAGGCAACAGCAACCGACACCGGACCAAGACTTTGGAACTCGGGCCGACTGCGTGTCACCTGCCAGCAGGATAATCCAAGTGTAATGACTGCAACAGTGAAACACGATGAACATCTAAGGTTCCCTGATTGGAAAGGGATCTATTTAGGTATTTCTGAACAAGCATTGTCCGCTAAATAGCTTTGGAACCATTTTATGGCTGTACAGTCAAAGCTGAACTTCCCTGCTTATTGAAGAGAAGGCTGGGATTGACTGCCTCAAGAGGCCAGCTATATGAGAGGCTGTCATAGTGAGAAATTCGGGATACAATTTGTATAAACTTATCCGGCTTTTAGAATTTGCTAAGGAGAGCTTTTTTGTTTTCCTTTTTTGGTGGTTTGTTTGAAGCAGAAAGTGGGGGAGAAGGCTAGTGTGAGGAATGAGTATGGGAAGACTGAGATGTGTTTTATAAAAAGGTAGGTCAGCTGGTTGTGTGCGTGTGGGAGGGTAGTTACTGATAAGATCGTGAATCGTTTCTAAAAGGAAATGTCTGTGATGACTGACAAAATTCTATCCTTCAGCTGTTGATTTCAGCAAAGATGATTTTGGCAAGTCTGTAATAATCCTGTGAGCAGTCTGATCTCTCATTCCAGAAGAGTTCTGAATTACTTTCTAGTACTTCTTTTGTCTTTCCAAAGTAGGAAGCCTTTTATTTATTTATTTATTTTCCCCTTTAAATACTGGTTGAGCCAAGGGCACTTCTGTCCCGTAATTCTTCTTTTTGGGAGAGAATACAACTTCTGTTTGAATGAAGGGTGGACACACCAGTCTACTGAAGTTAAGTGGGTGCTCAGTAGAGTAGTTTTGGTCTCTGAAATAAGAAGTGGGTATTTCTTTGTTTTGAAGGCCACTTTGACAGTACTTCAGCAGTCATTTCAGTTGTTGGGGATGATGCCGATGTTAATCGCTCTACTCCGTTGCATACTGCCTACTCAAAGGCAATCTCTACAAAGCCATGTCAAACCCAGAGCTGTTGTTCCAGAGACTCCCCATACTTTGGAACAGACTGCCCATGTATGTCAAGCAGAGCACCTCATTAGCCCTCTAAGAAAAATCTTGACGACTGGATGGGAGACAGGAAATTCACCCCGGGGATCACTTCTGTGGCTCTGCTTAACAGGGGCACAGGAAAATAATTTTTGGGTGGCGAAAGCCAGGGAATCTTTATGGCTTGGCTTGTACAGGCTCTAGGGCCGATAGCCTAGTACCTACATATGAACCTATGCCTTCACATACTTATGGCTGCCATAAGGATCAATACTTTTCTCTTTACTATTCTCCATTTTTATAAACAAACTACCCTTCACATACCACAACTACAACCCCTTCTAAATGCCAATGACGTACAAATAGACAGAGCTTCCTGAGCTAAATTAATGTCTCTGCTACAACAACCTCTTACTTAACCCCCAAAACAAAGATTGTGCCACTTGGCACTATGAAAAAAATTTACTAAATTACCTGACTCGGTAAATAATAGAAACCTGAACAATAATCTGATTAAAACAAGCACCTCATGTAGATACCTTGACATTTGACCTAGCCAATCCATCAACTTTAAAGATCACATTCAAAAATTCAGAGATAATATCAACTACTTTCTACTATGGGCCAGAAAAATATCACTGTTCCTCCTAGGTGCCCTGATCATAGAACTGGAATATGTTTTCCTTTGCTTTTCCACATCTCCAAACAAAAATACTATAGCCTTGTAAACTCTAGTAAATAAAAAAAAAAAAAAAACATTTCTGATGAAGTGTTTTACGAAAGCGGACATTAAAACTTTTTTACACTAATCCAGGCTGTTGGTTCTTCTGTGGAATTAGTGAATTTGTGTTTAAGTGGATTTGTTCGCTTGGCCCTTGTGGTGAATTGGTTTCAAGCAGATAAATGCCTATTCAATGCAAAATCCCCTCAACATGAACATCACTGCCTCACTATATTCCAAGGCAAAATGGCATCCACTACAATCCAGAGCTACCATTCTTCTGTTTATTTAATTTGTTTATTTATTGACATTTGATTACTGAGAAAGTCTGGCTGGGTAGAAGTCCATTTTCAGCAGAGACCCAGGGAGAAAAATCTCCAAATTATTAAAAAACATTTTAAGAACAATCATTTTACAACCTTCAAAAATAAAACAAAAAATCTGTAGTTTAAATAATTATAACAAATTAGACAATATAAAAACATTGGTTAAGAATCAATACAAGGTGCATGTAATCAAATGTCATTGCCTTGGCAGGTGGCTCCCTCATGTGGGGAATAGTGCTACAGAGAAGGGAAGGGCATCTGTCGTGATGGTAAATTCTTACACAACTAATCCATCATCCTACATTCATGATGATATCAACTCCTCCCAGACTTGTCTGCTGAAATTCCTTGTATGTCATGCACATTTTGCCTTTTGTTATTTGTTGGTGATGTACATGTAAATCTTGAATGTTGATTCCTGATTTTCAGGAATTGTAAGCGATTGGGAAATAAGTAATAGACTAAGCTAGGCATGCCTATTTAGTCAGTGTGTCTTCTCCTACTAAGGGAGTTCTTTGTATTAGTCTTTCATGTATGGTCTTTCATGTAAAAACTGCACTCTCCAAAGCCAAGAATACAGCATCCCGGGCTGTGTTCTGCATGAACTAGAAAATGAACTGGCACCCCACCTAAGTACCATGTTCAATCATAGCCTCACTTCAGGCTTTGTGCCTGCTGAATGGCACACAGCCATGGTTATCCCACTCCACAACAGGGGATTCACCACGGACCCTGGGAACTATGGCCCCATTAGCCTGAGGAGCCTAATCTGCAAAGCCATAGAATCATCATGGAACTTATAAACAAAGACACAGGAAACCTTCAAACTTTGGGCACCACCCAGTTTGGGTTCGTGAAAGGCAGATCATGTCTCCTAAACCTGACTGACTTCTTTGAAGCAGTCACCAGAGCCGTGGACGAGGGTAAAGTGGTTCACACAGCCTATCTAGATCTCGCCAAAGCCTTCAACACCATCCCCCACTCTGGAATCCTAGATAAACTCACTAAACTAGGCATAAATCCCTACATTATGCGATGGGTTGTCAGCTGGCTCACTGACAGAACCCACACTGTGAAAGTAGCTGACTCCAAATCTGACTCCAGACCAGTTACAATTACGGGTTCAGTTCTGGGTCCACTTGTGTTAGGCATCTACTTCTCTGAAGTTCAGGCAAACGCATAGGGTCTATGGCTAACAAAGTTTGTGGAAGACTGCAAACTGGGACCCATTACTGAATCCCCAAATGATGTGGACACATTCTACAAAAGGGCCTCACTGAGACAGATGCCTGATGTCATAGCCATGGCCTCAAGCTCAATGCCAAAAAATGTATTGTCATCCCCTTTGGGAAAAACCCTGTGCCCATGAACTACCACATAGGCGGTTGTCCACTTAACACCGAAGTGTGATGAGACCTAGGGACACAGGTGGACAGTAGTCTCTCCTTTGATAACCACAGTAGTCAGGAAATCCTTCTATGTGGTACACCTCATCACAAAAGGTTTCTCATCCGAAAAAAAGGAGGTCACTGTTCCACTCTACTCATCCCTCATTAGACCTACAACAGAGTACAACACCCCATTTGGTATGTACCTCACAAGACATTTACAACAAATGGAAAGGCCACAGAAATACTTCAAAAAGAGGATCACCGGCTTCAAACAGATGCCCTATGCCAGGGGTCTGCAACCTTCACTATCAATAGAGCCATTTTAGCCCCTCTCCCACCAAATAAAATTAATCGGGAGCCACAAAAGCTATTTGACCTCTAAAATGAAGAAAACACAGCGTATAAAGTTTTGTATATAGTTATTATCCTAAATATAAAAGAACTAAGTTTATAAGAGCAATATGTAAAATCCGTCCCTATTTTTGTTCCTTTGTTGGGATTGCTCGATGACTGTGTGTGTGTGTGTGTGTGTGTGTGTGTGTGTGTGTGTGTGTGTGTGTGTGTGTGTGTGTGTGTGTGTGTGCGTGTGTGTGTGTGTGTGTGCGTGTGTGTGTCTGTGTGTGTGTCTGTGTGTGTGTCTGTGTGTGTGTCTGTGTGTGTGTCTGTGTGTGTGTCTGTGTGTGTGTCTGTGTGTGTCTGTGTGTGGAAAATGCATGTTTACTGAAACCATGTAATTCTAGCAAGTTTCTAAGTTTATTAGAGCAATATTTAAAGTCCATCCCTATTTTTGTTCCCTTTTATTTATGGTTCTGTCCAGATTTCTTGTGGTAAGACTGAGAGTTATAGAAACCTTTCAGGAGGTGCTGCTGCTGCCAGGGGATCACCTGATTGCTCTGTGTGTGTGGAATGAATGGCAACAGAAATCATGTTATTCTAGCAAGTTTATAAGAGCAAAATAAAGTCCATCGTTTGATCTGTGTGTGTGTGTGTGTGTGTGTGTGTGTGTGTGTGTGTGTGTGTGTGTGTGTGTGTGTTGTGCGGTAGAGTGGCCATTATTTTTCAAAGCTACAGGGGAGCCACTGCCGAGGGGTGAAGAGCCACAAGCAGCTCCAGAGTTGCAGGTTGCAGACCGTCTCAAAAAACGCCAGCTCTACTCCTTCGGAAATCGCCTACTCAGAGGCGATCTCTGCCTAACATACAAAGCCATATCAAACCCAGAGCTGTTAGACATGCTACACTTACAAAAATCCCAATCGCTCTGAGCCACATGCTCCAGGGACCTAAACCTTGTCACCACAATAAACAAAACATGCTGGCGGGATAGGGTTCCTGTCCCAGAGACTCCCCATACTTTGGAACAGACTGCCCATTTATGTCAAGCAGAATACCTCATTATCCCTCTTTAAGAAAAATATTGACGACTGGATGGGGGACAGGAAATTCACCCCAGGGATCATTTCTGTGGTTCTGCTTGACGGGGGCACAGGAAAATAATTTTTGGGTGGCGAAAGCCAGGGAATCTTTAATAGCTAGGCTTGTATAGGCCCTAGGGCCGATAGCCTAGTACCTACTTATGAACCTACAATATAGGTTTTACATTGATGACGGTAGCCTAGTACCTACCTATGACCCTATAATATAGGTTTTATATTGCGGACAATGAGATAAAAACTGGAACTTCTACCTGTTAAGGGGCCTCGTTGAGGAGGCTGTTTTGACTACTTGCTCAAGATTGTGGTGCTATTAGTGGAATTACTATTGAAATCACCAAGAATGATGGTACTGCATAGAACACCTGAAGGGGAAATTTAACTGAGCAGTTTTTGGAGGATGGTGAGTGAGGTGGAAGGGATGCAAGTCACATACAAATAAGTGTTTGTGTAACCTCCTAGTGGTAGGTCAGTTAGGATCCTTTTATAAAGAGTTGAGTCTGTCAGTCTGAAAAAAACGTATACGTTTGTTTTGAAATAAAACGCAAAAACATAGCATCCATATGTGTCTCTGTGTGCGTACACACACACACACACACACACACACACACACACACACACACACACACACAGAGATATACATGGGTCTACTTCAGTAGGCTGAAATACCACTTACATGAATTACAAATAATAGCGACAACAAAACTGAAACTGTATTTTAATGAACATGCACATCACTGAAACAGATTACAACCATTTAGCCAACATAAAAAGAAAAGCACATTGAAGCATGTTAAACCCAACCAAGTGGGGGGGGGGGCTTTGTCCCCCACACCCCCCCAACTAAATATACCAACTCTGAGACTGCACTATAATGAGGAAAAGGGCAAATTTCCCAGGTTGGCTAAGTGGTTGTTTTCCCAGGAATCTGTTTTGGTAATGTGCACGTTCGTTAACCTGCGGTTTCTATTTTGTCGTCTTGGTTATTTGCAATTTGGGTAAGTGCTATTTCAGTCTACTGAAGTAGAACCATATATTATACATTCACACAAACATACATGTAAAGAGACAACACACATTTTATATATAAACAAAGAAGGAAAAACTAACTGTACAGGAAATGTCAGCTCCAGATATTGGCATTTATTAAAATGGGCTGTTGTAACAACTTCTTATATAAGATTTGTGCCAAAGATCACTTTGCATTCTTATTAAAGATAAGAAAAAAAAAAAGATTCGAGCTACAGTTGCTTGTTTAAGACACTGCTATCATATTAAAACAAGAGTGCATCCACCTTTGTCAGATCTAAATTTTATGCAGTAGTAATAGCGCTGTCGCCTCACAGCAAGACGTTGTCGTGTTAGATTCCCAGCTAGAGCGTCTTCTGTGTGGAGGCATGCGTGAATGGACGTGCCTTCATTGAAGGTTGTGCGTCAGGGCTGGTAACTCGGCACGTAAAAATCCACTACCAAACATTAGCAGACCGGAGTTATGCTGTGGCGACCCCTAACCGGGATAAGCCGAAAGACAATACAACAACAACAGTAATAAGTAAAATATACTTTTATTTTCCATATAAACAGCCATGTAAATTACAACAAAGGATTTACTCTAGGAGAACTTAAACAGATCAGAATTACTGACGGTGAATGGAACAGTGGTACATTCACAGTTTGCATCTTCATGGTGATTGGTGCTGTAAACTCCATATCTAAGTAAGTACAAAGTCACTGTATATCTGATCAGTGTGCCAAGTACAATATCAAATAATGTAGCCAGAAGATTATGCATTTCTATTACATTCATATAGTATATAATGAAATAGACTGCAATGAGACTATACACAAACACCTCTCAGACATCAGACTTAAGGACTTCAACCCATTACCTAGACATGCTCAGGTTTGTAGGAACTATGAAACAGAGTTCAATTTTTTTCCCCAGCCTTTTGTTACTCCAGTTAATATACTCTTTCAATGTTTCATTTATTCATACATTTGATTTATTTTTTCTCGAAATTACTGGAAGTCATCTCTTGTAACAAAACTGAAGCTTCAATTGCTTTTTGCTGAACAGCTGCAGGATTTTTCCCAGCCAGCGTTTTCCCTTTACTTTTTCTGGTTGATTTTCTTTCAGGTTCTCTAAATATCTTCTTTGGGGGCAGTATACTTACTAGCCAGTAACTGAATTTTACTACTGCTTCTCATTTTTTCACACTAGGAAAGCTGAAATTAAAGCTATTAATCTGTGTGCAGCCAACCTGGAAATCCCCCCTCCCCAATTTAATATCAATGACTTGAGTAAATAATCTTAGACAAATTATTTGGGGTTATGACTCTAAAGTGTCATTACCCAGGCATATTAAAGCTATAGTTTACCTTTATTTAAAGTAAAACCTAATATGATATATATTATAAAAAGTAAAGATTAAGAAAAGGGATGTGATATGTAGAATTGGGACATAGTCCTTTTAAAGCTAATTCTAACACATGCTGTGAAAGGAGACACACACACGCAGACACCAGCACAGACACACACACAAAGACACACACACAAAGACACACACACAAAGACACACACACAAAGACACACACACACAGACACACACACACAGACACACACACACACACACACACACACACACACACACAGACACACACACACAGACACACACACACACACACACACACACACAGACACACACACACACAGACACACACACACACAGACACACACACACAGACACACACACACACAGACACACACACACACACACACAAAGACACACAAAGACACACAAAGACACACAAAGACACACAAAGACACACAAAGACACACAAAGACACACAAAGACACACAAAGACACACACACACACAGACACACAAAGACACACACACACACAGACACACAAAGACACACACACACACACAAAGACACACACACACACACACAGACACAAAGACACACACACACACACTTCCGGAACAGATGCAGAGTAAAGAAGGTAAAAACCAGCATCTCATCTGGGCCTCTTCCTAGAGTGTTTTACAGTTAAAGTTGGGGCTGGAGAGAGATGCCAGACTCACTTCCTCAAAAATAAATGTGAGAGCCTGGCACTGTTCCAGTATAATTAGCTTCAAATGATGAACTGTAGGCATTAAGGATACTCCAGCATGAGGCAAAATAGCAGCACACAGAAGGGAAAGTTCACTTGTTTAAGTAAACTTGCAGTAACAGTTGATGTCTGAAAGATCATTACTGCAGAAGCTACGCTATATAGATTATATCCTGCAGAGACTATAAAAGCCAGCAATTGCCAAAGCTTCAGGATACCATCCATATGCCCAAACAGTTAGTCAGCCCGAGGTGAGCTGCCTAAAAGTCAGTCTTGAGCACGAAGTCCTTCAGAGCTTTCATGCACATCCTTACAAAAAAAGTGACTAGAGATATTAAAACCCTATCATCCAGGGAGTCAGTTGTAGTTGTTTGGGGTTGGGATGCATCAAATACTCCTGATACTCTGTAAATCCAGTCTGTGAGGAAGTTTGTGCTAACTGCCCCAGGCCACTTCCAAAAGAAAAGAGAAACCCTGTTGTCTGTGCCAAAAGGGAGTCACCACAATGATCACTGGAGAGTCCTTCTGAACCTTCATAAGTTCTTTTGATATCAGTGGGAAGGGTGGAAAGGCATACAGGAACATTCCTGTCCAATAAAAAAACAAAAGGCATCTGTCTCTTCCAGACCTTCTTAGAAGGAGTCCTGAAACACAATTGTTCCAGCTGTTTAGACAGCAAGCAAACAGACCTACTTTAGGTGTTCCCCACAGTCGGATCAAATCTTGGAAGACCCCCTGATTCAGTTTCCATTCATGAGATTCTACCTCATTTTCACCTGCCTATAAAACAAAATCCATATAATTTAGTACAAGAGAAACCTTACATTGGCCTCATGCAACTGGCACATTCCTAACTCCACCATTAAATCACCAGAAAACATCCACGCATTGTATTCAAATACCCCTTGACATATGGCCTGATCAAAGTCTTATTTCACCACCACACTGATCAAACGAAATCTAAACTTAATTAACTCCTCTTCTGGGCAAGGAAGACCATCTACTTCTTGCCCTAGGAAGGCAGAAAGTACAGTTTTGTACCTACCATAAATGTAGATGTCCGATAGGTATGCATCTGCAGTCATCACATATGGGTTGTCCTGCCTCAGGCAGCCCTTCGGTCGGCCGGATTCCAAAGTCTGGGTCTGGCCTCGGCTGATGTCGCACTTTCCCCGACGTCAGAGCGTCTGGGGTATAAAAGCATCAGCCGACGCCATCTTCCTCAGTTTTTCTTGCCCCAGATGCCAGGTGCCCTCTAGGAAGGCTAAATTTGGAGAAATGCAATCAAATTCCAAACATTTGCAAAAATATATACACATATATATATATACAAACAAATACACCATAATAGATCCCCCCAGCTAGCTAATAGAGGGGTAAGCACCCTAGGAATACCACAGAGGGGAAGGAGGGAGGGTAAACCTGACTGCAGATGCATACCTATCGGACATCTACATTTATGGTAGGTACAAAACTGTACTATGTCCTTCAAGGATGCATCTGCAGTCATCACATATGGGTAGAATACCATAGCCAAACTGGGGGTGGAGGTACGAAGTAAAGGATGGTGTAGTTAAGATACCCTGCAGGACTGCCGTAGCAAAACCTGCTCTGGATCTGGAGTATAAAGGTAAACTGTAATGCTTGGCAAATGTATGCACGGAGCTTCATGTAGCAGCTTCTAAAATGTCCTTGGTAGCCACCCCTCTTAGGAAGGCTGTGGTGGTGGCTGTGGCTCTCGTGGAATGAGGTCTAATGTTAGCTGGCACAGTTTTTCCATGAAAGGAGTAACAAAAACGAATGCAATTTCCTATCCATTTTGAAATCGTCTGTTTGGAGATTGCTTTTCCTTGTGCCCCAGCAGCATATGCTACAAACAACTGGTCAGTCTTTCTGTAACTTTTAGTTCTGTCCAAGTAGTAGCGCAATTGTCTGTGAATGTCCAGGGTGTGCAGAAGTCTCTCCCCTTTATTTTGTGGTTGTGGGAAGAATGTAGGCAAGTGAATAGCTTGGTTCAAAGATACCCTGGATACCACCTTTGGCATAAATGTAGGATTGGTTCTCAATGAAACTCTGTCCTGATGAAAGATAAGAAATGGCTGCACTGCCATTAAAGCTTGTAACTCAGATACTCTTCTTGCTGAGGTTATAGCCAGAAGGAAGGCAGTTTTCCAAGACAAAAACTGTAGATCTGCCGATGCTGCTGGTTCAAAGGGAGGAAGTGTTAGTTTTTCCAACACGAAGTTAAGGTCCCAAGTAGGTAGAGGTGGTTTCCTTGGAGGATTGATGTTTTTGATTCCTCTTAGAAACTGTCTTAGGAGAAGATGAGAGAAGACAGGTGGATTAACATTGTATTCTGCTGAGACTGCTGAGGCATGTATCTTGATGGAAGAGTAAGACAGGCCATTGTGGAACAATTCTGCCAAATATTCCAGTATATGTGCCATGTTCATCACGGTCACATCTAGGCCCTTTGTTGTGTTCCAAGTGTGAAATCTTTTCCATTTTGCTGAATATGCCTTCCTTGTGGAAGGCCGGCGAGCTTCCATAATAATATCCTTCACTCTCTGGGATAGGTTATCCTGAGGAGGAGTCATGGTATTCTCCAGGCTGTTAGCTGCAAGGTTTTCAGGTTGGAGTGCAGAGTCCTGAAATTGTGCTGCGTCAGTAGGAGAGGCCATAGGGGGAAAGGCCATGGTGTCGTCTGTGACGTGCTCTTTAACAGTGGGTACCAGTGCTGTCTTGGCCAGTTTGGAGCTATCAGAATCACTCTGGGCTGCTCTGTCCTGATCTTCAGTAGGACCTTGGTCATTAATGGGAGAGGTGGGAAAGCATACACTGTTAGAGCTTTCCAGCTGAAAGAGAGAGCGTCCACTTTCCATGCTTGTGGGTGGTATGTCCTTGAGCAGAATTTCTTCAGTTGATGATTGTGGGGGGAAGCGAACAGATCTATTTCCGGCCTTCCCCATGATTGTGTGATGAGTAAGATGATGTCTGGGTGCAGCATCCATTCGTGTGCATCCATGGTAGTTCTGCTTAAAGCACGAACTGGGACTGTAGCTGTATGTTGAGTTTCAAGGAAAGTTCCCATAGATTCATTGTCAGTCTGCAAAGAGGGTAGGAATGAGTGCCTCCTTGCTTGTTTATGTACCACATAACTGTGGTGTTGTCTGTCCTTATGAGCAGGTGGCCTTGATGAAGGAAAGGTTTGAAGGCCTCGATTGCGTGCATCACTGCCAGCATCTCCTTTTGGTTTATGTGCATGCGCAGCTCTCTTTGTGACCACAGCCCTTGGATACATCTGCCCTCCATGTGTGCTCTCCAACCTTGGTCTGAAGCGTCCATGGTGATGGTTTGGTTGGCTCTTGGCTTGCTGAAGGGCAACCCGCTGTTCGACTGGCATGCTTGAGCCCACCACAGAAATTCATTTTGAAGGCATGGAATGAGTGGGATCAAAGTTTCTAAGCTGTGACTGTGCTGAGTCCATAAACTTCTTAGGTACCATTGTAATTTTCTCATATGCAGTCTTGCTTGCGGAATCAGAAGAATGCAAGATGCCATGTAACCCAGGGCCTGCAGGATTTTCCTTGCAGTCAGCTGAGTTTGACTTGTCAGATTCTTGAAGTAATCCGGTAGTTGTTTTTGTTTTTCTTCTGTGAGAAAGGCCATTTGGGTGGTTGTGTCTAGATCCACACCCAGAAAAGTTATTCTTTGGGATGGAACCAGTCTTGATTTGTGGATGTTGACTGTACATCCCAAGGCCTGTAGCAGGTGGATGGCATAGTCCAAGTCCTTTAACAAAGTTTGCTTGCTGTCCGCTTGTATAAGGCAGTCGTCCAGATATGGCTAGATTTGAATCCCCTGAAGTCTGCAGTGTGCAATTACTGATGCCAGGCATTTCATGAATACTCTGGGCGCAGTAGATAAGCCAAAGGGCAATGCTGAGAATTGATAATGCTCTGACCCTGCAAGAAATCTGAGGTGTCTTCTGCAGCTTTGTCGAATAGGGACATGCAGGTATGCCTCCTTGAGGTCTAGAGTCACCAGCCAAGACCCCTTGCCCAGCATGGGAAGGAGTTGCTGTAGAGTCAGCATTTTGAATTTTGGCACAATGAGGTAAGTATTCAGTGAGGACAAGTCGAGAATAGGCCTCCATTGATTTTCTTTTCTTGGAACAAGGAATAATCTGGAGTAAAATCCTTGGCCTTGTTCTGAAAGAGGTACCTTTTCTATGGCTTTCATTTGCATTAAGTTGGTAATTTGCTTCAAAGCCTCTGCCCTCTGATTTGGTGGCAGGTCTGGCATGCCTTTTCTTTTTGGCAATGTGTGGAAATAGAACCTGTATCCTTTTGTCTATTATTTGCAGTGTCCATGTGTCCCTTGTAATGCTGTGCCAATTTTTTAAGAATAAGGAAAGCTTTCCGCCCAAAGGTGCTTCTAATTGAGCCCTGGTCGGCGGAGTCAAAATAAAGTCACTGAGTCTGTCCTGGTGTAGCAGTTGTAGTTCCTGCACTTCCTCTCTGGTTGGGAGGCTGCCACTGACGGCCTCTGTAGGGGCCTCTAGCTTGCCCTCTACCTCTGGCACGCCTATTCCTGCCTCTCTGAGATCCGTCTGAGTCCGGAAAGGACCAATTCTTAGTAGGCCAATTTCTGCTGAATCTCGGTGGTTGGACTTGCAGAAAGTCTTTGACTGTTTGCACAGATTTTGCCTTTTCTTCAAATTTCTTTAAAACCTCTTGAGCCGTGGAACCAAATAATTTTTGCTTTTCCATAGGAACATCCAAAAGCTTAGCTTTAACATGGTCTGGCAGAGATTGTTCCTTCAGCCAGGCATGCCTACGTATAACTGCACCTGTCACAGCTGACCTACATGAAGCTTCCAATGCATCATAACCACACTGCAAGAAATGGTTACTAACCTGCTGGGAGTTATGCACCAGATCCTGAAGGGATTTGCGATTAAGGGGTTCAGAAGAGGACAGTTTCTTATGCAATTCATCTAACAAATACTCTTGGTACTGTATCATATGAAATTGACAATTTAATGCCCTCATGGAAAGAGTTGCAGAAGTATACACTTTCTTACCCCATCTCTCTAATGCTCTGGACTCCCTTTCAGAGGGTAGAGGATTTTTAGCAGTGGCAGCTGCAACCCCTTTTGGGCCCTGGGAAATAGTTTCTGGATCAGCAGAGTGGGCCTTGTACAGGTGTAGATGTGAGTCTGGGACCCTGTAGTACCTATCAGGTTTGGCAGGAGCCGGAGGGAGAGAGTCAGGGGCTGTACTAGCATCAGAGTACACATCATCAATGACATTCAAAACAGGAGGTATAGCTAAAGTCCTATGCTGAGGTAAATGTAAAAAGGTCCTTAATCTCTTTCTAGAATCAGAGAATTCCTGACCCTGCCACTGAAAATGTTCTCTCATAGAGTGTAATGTCTCTCCAAAGGAAAACTCTTCAGGAGGGGAGGCCGAGGGAATAGATTCTTCAGCATCAGAATCCTCGTAGGCCGAATAAGCCTCCTCTTGGTGTTCTGACAGAGCAGAGCCATCAGTGGACTCATCTGAGGACTGGGGGTCAGAGGGCTCAACCCTGGGCCTTTTGTCTGGAGGTGGTTGAGAGGCCCTGTCCGGATGAGGTTGGGAACCTCTAATTAATGAGCTTAGATCCTCTGCTAGGCTAAGAATCTGAGAGCCAGTAGAAGGTCTCAGAGGAAACCTTGGGAGGCAAAGCTTTAGTAAGTTTAGCAGCTTTAGCCCTAGAAAAAGCCTTAATGGACATGGAAGCAGGGGGTCTGGCTGCACCACGTGCAGGAGTAGACTTGTCTAAAGGAATGGTGTCGGAAGGTTCCTGGACACCGGTTTCAGTAGGTAATTCAATAACCGACTCGGCCGGGGCCTCCGGGGCCGAGGTAGACGGTTGTGCGGTTTCGGTAATAGGAAGTACCAAGGACTCTGTTTCAGCCGAGACCGAGACACTCGCGGTAGGCCTGACCGTGGTTTCAGCCGAAACCGCGGTCCGCGTGTCGGTCCTTGTCCTTCCGTTTTTTAACTAAATGCAAAGTCGGAGTCTCCGACGGCATCTTATAAGCAAAACAGCCCCAAAAAATTCCTCTGCAAACTCCGACCGACGTCTAAGAGTTCGTCGGTTGAAGGAAGCACAGGCTGAACAGGCCGAGACGTCGTGGTCTGGGCCTAGGCAGGGGAGGCAGTAAGAGTGGAAATCCTTATGAGGTATTTGTTTCCCACAAGTTAAACAATTATTAACTTTATCTGACATCGGCTGAGGCAAGAAAGAGTCCCCAACGGGGTACTTAGCTTTTTCGAAGTCTTCGGTAGCTGAATCACAGGAGCTGGCCGACCGGCACTTGCGAACTGCTTCTGCTTCGGGCACCACGCGGCAAGAAAGACGGAGGAAGATGGCGTCGGCTGATGCTTTTTATACCCCAGATGCTCTAACGTCGGGGAAAGTGCGACATCAGCCGAGGCCAGACCCAGACTTTGGAATCCGGCCGACCGAAGGGCTGCCTGAGGCAGGACAACCCATATGTGATGACTGCAGATGCATCCTTGAAGGACATCAGCAGTACATAGAAGGAATAATCTTAGCTCAGCTAGAAAATTCTTTACCGCTAATTGTCACTTTCTCTAACACTTTCCTCTATCTCCACACCAGTACTAACTGAATTTTGTAGATTCATTGCATTAGGTTGATACCCCGTACACCACTCACTGTTCAGTGTCAGCCAAACTGAAAGACCACTTGTTACCCCATACAAGTCAGGCGCTTACATATAGGATTCACTGCTACTTCAACTTCTAAGTAAAAATTTCTTTCATATTTGGCAGAGAGACTCTTAAGAATCAGGGTTTCAAACATTTTGCCCTATTATATGTACGAGGGTAGTGTGACAGCGGTGATGTCTGCGGTGGGAGTGACGGATGCATTTAAGGTGAAAGTGGGGTTACATCAAGGATCAGCTCTGAGCCCTTTCTTATTTGCAATGGTGATGGACAGGTTGACAGAAGAGGTAAGACAGGAGTCCCCGTGGACTATGATGTTTGCAGATGACATTGTGATCTGTAGTGAGAGTAGGGAACAGGTGGAGGAGACCCTGGAGAGATGGAGATATGCTCTAGAGAGAAGAGGAATGAAGGTCAGCAGGACTAAGACAGAATATATGTGTGTGAATGAGAGGGAGGATAGAGGAATGGTGAGGATGCATGGAGTAGAGGTCACGAAGGTGGATGAGTTTAAATACTTGGGGTCAATAGTTCAGAGTAACGGTGAGTGTGGAAGAGAGGTGAAGAAGACAGTACAGGCAGGATGGAGTGGGTGGAGAAGAGTGTCAGGAGTGATTTGTGACAGACGAGTACCTGTAAGAGTGAAAGGGAAGGTCTACAAGAGGGTAGTGAGACCAGCTATGTTATATGGGTTGGAGACAGTGGCACTGACAAAAAGGCAGGAGTTTGAGCTGGATGTGGCAGAATTAAAGATGTTAAGATTTGCACTGGGTGTGACGAGGGTGGACAGGATTAGGAATAAGTATATTAGAGGGTCAGCCCAGGTTGGAAGGTTTGGAGACAAAGCCAGAGAGGCAAGATTATGTTGGTTTGGACATGTGCTGAGGAGGGATGCTGAGTATATTGGGAAAAAGATGCTAAGGATGAAGGTACCTGGTAACAGGAAAAGAGGAAGGCCTAAGATAAGGTTTATGGATGTGGTGAGAGAGGACATGCAGGTGGTTGGTGTGACAGAGCAAGATGCAGAGGACAGGAAGAAATGGAAACAGGTGATCTGCTGTGGCGACCCCTAATGGGAACAGCTGAAAGAAGATAATGATGAAGTTTAGCATAAAGGAAATATGTAAAAACATCTTAAGAAGTCTTATAGAATGGCCATGCCAGACAAGATGGAAGTAAGAAAGGAGAATGTTGACAGCAAAGCGATGGAGGAGTCGAGTGTGTGCATTTTTTGCTAGGACAATAATAATAATTTCTTCCCACTAGCAGTAAAGGTGCTGGAGGGGGGGCACATACACGCATTCATCCCAACAATGGGGACATAGATCCCTGAACAGATGAAATAAGGATTATGGAAACAGAAGTTACATCTGTAGTAAGTTTCAGATATTTAGGTGTGGGATATAATCACTCTTAAGCCAAAATGTCCTACAAGGTACTGGGGTACAAAGTACAAGATGATTCAGAGATGACAAGATCATCTTTACCACTATATACGGCATTCATGCACCAGCATCAAAGTACTGTTCTGGAGGTCATACAGGTTACAGAAAAGCATGCAATGCAAAATTATCAAAACTCTGAAGGGAATGGTGGGTAGGCTATAAGAGCCCAAAAGAATAACATACACAAACAGAAGTAAGAAGGCAGTGGGGGACTATTATCTGGATGCATTGTATGGTTACTGATTAAGTGGGAGTTTTAATTTGCTTGCACATCTGTTTACATTACATGACAAATCTACAAACCAGAAGCATTTATTTTTGGGTTGATCTAACAGCACTGTCGGGTTAAACAACTTAGATACAGACTGAAGGAATCAAAATTGGGATGGCAAGATGAAGTTTGTATCAGCTCACAGCCTTCATTCTCTGTACATTAGCTCATGGAGAGAGTGGTCAGGCCATGAAATGCACTGCCTGTTTCTGTGGAACTACTAAGTCATTAGATAGGTTTAGAACAGGGCAAGGGTCAGGAAGGGACATCACCTTAGGTGCTAGCTGTAACATTAGGGCAAAACGAAAGACATGTACTTACCTCAACGGTAAATCCTTTCATTCATATCCATCTGATATGATCTGTGGGTCCTTGAGCTGCTTGTCAGATATGACTCAGCAGCATTCGTGCTCCAGCCTTGAGCCCCTTTAAGATTTTCATTAACATGCCCTAGGACCTAGGGTTACCTCAGAATGACACTACCACCACATATCTAGTATCAATATTCATCTATAAATATCTATATGTATATATATATATATATATATATATATATATATATATATATATATATATATATATACACACACACACACACACACACACAGACACATACATGCATACACATATGTACGTATATATACATACATGTACATGTGTATGTGTACGTATACGTATAAGACACACACACAGACTCTCGGTCTGTCTATAATTGGAAAAGTCAACATCCTTCAGGTCTGACAAGTACAAGGAAGGGGAATGGAGGGAAGGTTGTCATATCAGATGGATATAAATAAAAGGACCTAGTGTTATGTTAAGTATGTAACTTTCGTATCCTATTAATTCAGTCTGTCCGATCTGACTTGTGGGTCAGAATGCCAATCTACTTGAATTCCTGGATGGGATCATGAGAGGAGACACTAAGATGGAAGATCCAATGGGCACTCTAATCCTGGAAAAGGAATCCATTTTATGTGTGCATGAGTTTGCCTGTCAAGGACTGTTTGTATGAAGCATAAATGTAAGCAATGCAGTCTGAAAGCCATTTAGAAAGTGTAACTTTGAAACCTTTCAATCTCATTTATTGGTTGAAAAGGAAACAAAAAGCTCCAAATTCTTCCTGAAGGGTCTGATCCTATGAAGGTAAAACTGTAACTACCTGTGCACATCCATGGTATGAAGCAAGTACTTTCCCTTGATAGAATGACTGGGAAAAAAACACTGCTAGGTGAACAGGCTGTGCCATGGCAGATTCAGAAGCCATTTCTGGAAGGAAAGACAGATTTGTACAGAGAGACACTATGTCTTTAAGAAAGGCAAGTAAGGCAAGGAAAACTCAGAAACCCTTCTGGCAGAGGTTATGGCTACCAGAAACCAGGCTTTCCATTATCAGGATTTTAGCATAGCTGTACAGCGGCAAGAAAGACTAAAGAAAATGGTATCGGCTGCATGTTTTATACCCCTGACGACCTGACGTCATGAAAGAGAAGACAGCAACCGATGCAGGACCCAAGACTTTGGAATTCAGGCTGACTGAGGGCAACCTGCCAGCAGATTACCCCAAATGTAATGACTTCAACAGTGAAACACGAAGAACATGAAGGCTTTCCATTATAAGGATTTTAGCATATCTGTACAGGCCCAGTTCAAATGCAGGTTTTGACAATGCCACCAAAATAAAAAAAAAACTAAGTTTCAAGAAGGAAACCATTCCCTGACTGGAAATTCAAGAAGGAAAATGTCTTGGTTAGACTGAGATTGAGGAGAGCTGGGTGTGGCTTCCTGGAGTGGTGTGAAAACAGATCAGGCACTGGATCCAACATCTGGGGGGGGGGGGGGGGGTGAGTTTCCCTGAGATGAAGCCTGACAAGGAAGGACACAATTTGCCTGTGCCAGACGGTGGTATGAAAATGGCAGATGCCTTACTTCTGTAGAAATCTGTGAAATCACAGGAAAGGGTTGGACGGTATAGAGAAAACCAGGAGGCAGTTGCTCGACTACAGCATCCCTCTGTGATTGTCCCTGTGGTGGGATCATGGCAAAATACTTGACGCGTTTGGTGTTGGCTGGGAAGCAAAAAGATTGCAGCAAGGATAACCCCAGTACTTGAATATATGTTCTGTCACTGCTGTACTAAGGAACCACTCATGAAGCATAAGAATCAACCTGCTGAGCCTGCTGCAATGTGTAATGCTATAAGAACATGGTGAGAGGCCATCGTGACAACTTCTCACTGCTTTTCAGTAGAATGCATACATTCAGATTCCACCATTTTTATTGACATACCAAACTACTGTCATGCTTGTCCATTTGGATAGTGATTACCCACACAGGAAGACAGTCCTGAAGTTCTTGCAGTCCTAAGAGAACTACTCACATCTCCACAATGATGTGAAGACTGGCGTCATCAGGTGTCCATAAACCTTGAATCATCATCCCTTTGTATAGCCTCCCCACTCCAATGAGAGAGTATGTGGTTATTACTGCTTCCAGAGGATGAAGGACAAACTGAGTCCAGCCACAATTATAAATGTTGCCTGCAGGTGTTGGTTATAAAGACTGGAATTGAAAGTTGATGAAAGAACAGAGATCACTGCATTCGCAAAAGTCAGTGTAGAACTTTCATATGAAAGCATGTAAATTGTACCATTACTACTGACAATTCCATAAGTCCTAGTAGTACCCACAGGACTAATGTAGCTGTTGGGAACGTAATCTATAGAAGATTTTGGATCGCACACTTCAACATTTGAATCCTTTCGTGTGGAAGACAAATTCTCGACTTGGTCCTGTCCAACTGACACTCTATGAAATTAATTATCTGGGTTGGTTTAAAGAATGACTTCTGATGGTTTATGGAGGCTTAAAAGACAGATGACTCAAAAAAACATGTAAAGGCCGAGCTCGAACATATGAAATCAATGTAACCAACAACTCACTGCTCAAGCACACCACAAACAAGAAGTTTATTCAATAAATATAAGCTTTTGCACAACAGTGCTTCCGCAGATATATTTAAAAGTTTGTCTGCAAGAATAGCAACTTTTAAAAATACATTCACTCTAGACATCACATGACCACAATCAACCAATTATAACCATTACATAACACATCTAGAAATCTTAAATCAACACTGTTAAAAAGTCTGAACAAAAAAAAAAAATCTGTTTAAAGGATCTAGATTTTAAAACTGGTTTCAAACGGCACATTCTATTCAATCCTGGAGGGCAATCTACAAATAAAATCTTGTTTCCTTCTCTCTGTCCACAGAAATTCATCCCCACTCCCCTATATTAACAGATGCTAGTTCTAAAACACTAAACTTAAAAATGGGTATTGTCAAATTCTAATATAGGTTTATACAAAGCATTTGTTTCAACATATTTATGTATATCAGACAAGTGCTCACATACAGTCCTTCAGTTTTCTATTGCTTTTACCAATATAGAAAAAGGTGCATTTTACACATCTCACTAGATACCGAATATTCTTGTTTCACACTTTGCTGATGCATCATCTTCATCAACCCCCTTTTTCCGCACTTTCTATATGGGGTCAGGGTATCATGTTAACTGTCACCATCTCTCTTGATTCCATGCCCCATTCCGAACTTCTTCGACACTCATGCCAGACTGTCGCAGATCTTCTCTCACACAATCCATCCACCTCTTTGCTGGGTGTCCTTGTTTCCTCTTACCTTCTTCCTGTCTGCCCCAAATCTTCACCAGACTGTCTTCTGCTTTTCTGCACATGTTTGAACCACAGTAATCTGTTCTCTCTGTTTTCTGCAACTGCAGCTACTTTGGCTTCTGATCTTATGTCCTCATTACTTTTGTCCCACAATGTGCATCTTACCACCCTTCTTAGGCACTTAATTTCCATCACCTTTAGCTTCCACATTTGCTCTGCCTTTACTATCCAGTTTCCTGTACCATACAGTAGTACTGGTCGCACCACCATCTTGTACACCTTACTTTTCAACTTTTTTGGCATTTTTTGTCATTCACTACACCTGAGACTATGCCAGTTGGCTGCAGCCCCTCTGATTCTAGCTATGTCTGCTTCATTCAGATTTCCCTTCTCCTCAACCACCCATCCCAGATATTTGAAGCTATTAACCTGTTTCACTATCTTCCCTTCTATCTCAGCTTTTGCTGCAATTACCACAGTCTGATCTGTACTTAGTTTCATCCTATGTGCCTTCAGTTTTGCATTCCATTTCCCTAGTCTTTGCTGAAGTTCTTGCTCAGAGTCAGTCTGTAATGCCATATCATCTGCATACAGCAACTTGGTTGATCTGTCCTGTCCGTCCTGTTTGCTAATGTAGTCCATTCACCAGTATCAACACCAGTGAGCTCAGAGCTGAAACCTGATGTTCACCCACACTCACTGGGAACCTCTTTGGGAGACTGAACACCGCTCATACTCGAGTCACTGGGTCCTTGAACCACTGCAATACTGCCCAAATCAGCTTTCCTGGGACCTTCTCGTATGCTTTTTCCAAGTCTAGGAATGCTCAGTTGGATTCTTTCCTCAACTCTAGTGTCTTCTCAACTATCTGGCTCACAGAAAACGTCAGGTCAGTTGTTCCGCATCCCGATCTGAATCCGAACTGCGAATCTCCCTCCTTACTTTCTACTACACTGCGTATCCGTTTATCAATCACCTTCTCTAGAACTTTCACGCAATGTGAAAGGAATTTGACGCCTCTGTACTGCCCACAGTTGTGGATGTCCCCTTTGTTTTCGTACACTGGCATGAGTAAGCTTATTTGCCAGTAATCTGGGATACCCCTTTCTCTCCACACTGTTTTGAGTACCCTCATCCCCATCTCACCCTGCATCTTTATCATATCTGCTGTGCCCTGATCTGAGCCTGCTGCTTTCCCTGACTTAATTTTCCTTAGTGCTTCTTACTTCTAGGGTGGGTTTCTCTTCTTCTCTCATCATAGGCTGTGTCCGGGGCAGTACAGCTTCTGTGGGATTTTCTTCATTCAGAAGTGCTGGAAATGCTCCCTCCATCTGCCCTTGATGTCTTGTGGACTGGTTAGCAGGCTGCTGCTGGCATTATTTTTGAAAGGTATCTGACTATCTTCTTTATCTTTCTGTATTTGCCTTGCAACCTGATACAGTTTCTTTGTGCCACCTACTGACTGACTATCCAGAAGCTGGTAGATTGCTATTGCAGCTCCTTTCTTAACTTCTTTGTTAGCCAAACAGTACTCCTTCCTAGCCTGGCTGGACTTTTCTATCTCCTACTTTTTCCTGCACTCCTTTCTTTTGATGACATCCTGGACTTACACACTCCACCAACACCAGCTTTCCTTATGTACCTTATTTCTAAACCTGGCTTGGTCAAATATCAGTTCTGTAGTCCTCAGATATGCTGTTTAGAGGCACTGCCATTCTTCTTTGACTCCACCCACTTCCTTCTCTTCTTGAGGTACTAGAGCCCTGAGTAATTTCTTCAACTGTTGTACTTTCTCTCCAGTCAACTTCTAGGTCTTCAGCCTGGTCTCTGTTGACCTTAGAGCCTTCTCTGACCACTGCCCGCGGCTGACTGTGGCAACCAGTGGTTTATGCTGTGGGCATACTGTTTCACTGGGGAAGACTTTGCAATCACTGATTCTACCCTAGTGCCTTCTCCTTATTAGAAGAAAGTCTACCTGATACATTCAAATTAAATATTTTCCCAGTATTTGAAAGTGCAAATGACTTACCATTACTAATATATTCACAAACTAAACTAAAGCATGGTCTATTACCTTTATTACCTGTCATAGTTCTTGTTTTTCTTTATTCTTTATAGCATAACAAAGGATTTAAATTAAAAGAATTATTGCACATAACTTTAGGAACAAGAGGGATTCTGTCCATTAAACCTTCATAAGATCTTAAAATACTCCAATATTTTCTATAAATATTAGAAACGTGTTTAGTATGTGCATTATATGTAATAAGAATGGACAATAAAAAGCCCCATATTCAGGCTAACAAAACCAATAGTGGAATGGCATACAAGGCATTGTCAGACCCCACCCCGATGGACCTCCTGTATACCCACAAAACAAATAGCACCAAAATTACCAGTTCTAAAGACTTAAACCTTACCTGTGATATAAACAGGACTCGCTAGACAGACATGTATTTACCCCACAGACTACCCCTTCTCTGGAACAGAATCCCCATCCATGTTCTTCCCTAACCCTACTCAAGTGTAATATGGACAACTAGATGGGGAATAGGAAATTCATCCCTTGACTGGCACCTATGTCTTTAATGGACACAAGCAGCCTGTAAATCGTTGATCTCCAAGGCCCTTGCTTACACTTATCAAGGGTACTAGAACTTGTCAGAGATTTGGGATGCACTGCTAGGCTTAAAAAGGCCCTTGAGGTCATTAGTCTAGTACACAACTATGAAGTCATATCCCTGAATACAGGTTTAGCTACAGATGTCCTTAGCCATCCATTTGATTTTTCATATTTTCTAATCTATTAATACTGTAACCCCTTCCTTTAAACTTCTTCAAAAGGCTTTAAGTCGCCTTATCATATACATCTTCATCAGTAGCTCTTCTAGACATCCTAATCATCAGCCACACGCTATGTTCGAAATAATATGCCCAGAATACAGTCTAGTTTTCTGAAGTTTTGTAGCCTTTCTAATACCTTTTCTATAAACAGAAGTTTCAAAACCACAGCCATTATGTGTCAACAAAATATTTAATTCTTAGACAGTTGATTTAAACCTCAAAATAGGCATAATGGAATTTAAGTAGTGGACAAACTTCTCCAGCTGCCCATGAATGCTACCCCACAGCAAAAATGTATCATCCACAAACCCCCTATAATGCAGCACATTAACATGGTACAACCCACAATTTTTAGAGAAACTCACGTTAACAGATAGAACTAAACTGCCATAAGTGTTAGCCATGGGCGTATCCACTGCTACCCTAGATAGTTGCAAATAAAAATCACTGAACATAAACACATCTTCTAATACCAAAGAAGACAATTCATATATAGTAATTACAGCAACAGAAGCCAAATCTGAATATGTATTCAACAGAAGCCTAATGGTCACAACATCACAATCATTAGGTTCATAGTGAAAAGTGATTCTATAACCAACATTACCATTGTTATTTATCTGTCCAGATTTTCAGCCTGCCATTTAGTTAGACCTCTTAAAAATTCTATCACTGTCTTTAACAGAACTATTAATAAATTTAGATACATTTTCAGAACACACTAAACAGATAGATACAGGTTCTATAATCCAACGCCTAGAACAATGACATTACAAGACTCCTTACGTCTCACACAGAGCATAATGTCTTGTTCACAGACCTTATCAAACGCATTAATAATCAGAAGAGTCATAGGTATAAAAGTACCATGTTTATAAAGTCCTGTATTCTAGGAGTTAGGAGTCTCGAATTAAAATTAAAAGTAAACAGTCTAAGCTCAGTTAAGCTATCTTCCATCCTTCCATATGAACAGGGAATAAACGTACCTTTATTTGGCAGTCAACATTCAGTTTCATTCAAAACATATTTATTTATTTATTTTATTTTACATTTGTTAACCGGGGGTGTCTGACTGAGCCGAAAAGGCCCTTTTTCAGCAGAGGCCCGGGGAGAAAAGCTCCACACAGAAAAATTACAGACACATTTAGTTTTTAGACATGATCAGTATACACACAAATTACAGGAGACAAGTTTTTACAGTGGTATGCGGCACATAAACAGTTACAGTGGGGAGAACAAACAAACAAATATTAATTTTAAAAATAAAGGTAATTAATAGATTTGTGGTGTACAGCTGAAATTTGGAACATAGGTAGAATAAATACATAGTACACAGGTACAGTACATACACTGTAGATTATCCAGTGTTTGTGAGTAAGATTGAAAACTATTATCAAGTGCTCTAGATTTTGTATGTATGTGTCATCCACTTTCACTAGCCTGGGGAGCAATCATGGCACTGTCAACTTTCCTTGAGATGTTGCCTGATGAGGTCTTTAAAGGAGGCTTTGGATGATGTGTTTTGAATGCTCCTAGACAGAAGTGAAGATACCTCTGGGACACTTTTACTATGCTGATGTGCAGGTGGGTGTCTTGAAAGTCCACTGAGCACATACAATTATTCACTCTGAAAACATAGTCCAAGATGTTATGTGCAATGTTAACCCAGTTGTCTACCTGCCCTTGTTTTTGAGGTGACTATGTGTCAGGGGACCATGGTAAACCCTTTCTTTTCCTTTGTCACTTTCACCAACTTTATTTTTGGCTGTAACAATAGCAGGAGCTTCAACTTTTCCAACGTGGAAGGAAAAACCATGGAGACATCAACAGTGGTCTCCTGAAAACTGGCATCTTCAGGGCAGTCGTTAGCTGTAACAGCTTGGGATGGAGAGGGATTACTCAATCCAAAAATGTGCCGAATCATTATCTTGAACAGATAAACCATTAACATTCCCATTTTAACTAAATACAGCTGAATCATTATGCTGAAGCATCTTATTCACCACAGCCTCTTTATTTTTATCATTAAATATAAAGCCAGAATTGACTGCAAAGTTAGTACTAGCACTTGGGACACCAGGCCCATTCTCCTCTTTGGGCCATTGAAAAATGTTCCCCCTCTTAAAATCATCCACATCTCTGTTTCTTCTATTTAGTTGCAGCTAATCACTGCTCAAATGTGGCATCAGTATCAAGCATAGCATTAAACATTTTTATAGATTCCAAAGAAAGATGACAAAGTCAACTCGTCACACAGTGCATTCACATCTTTCAACAAGATGTATTCTACTTTTTTAAAATATTCTAGCAACAAATTCATATAATCAAAACTCACCTTTAGATTTATATATTGCCACTGTTTCAAAAGTTACAGATATTTATTTCCATACATAGGCATCATTAAAAATACACAACTCTCTTTGTATAATGTCCTGTTTAATGTAAGCATCAAAACTAAATCTTTGCCATTCCTAGACAGAAGCGAAGATACCTCTGGGACACTTTTACTATGCTGATGTGCAGGTGGGTGTCTTGAAAGTTCACTTAGCACATACAGTTATTCACTCTGAGGACAGGGCAGGGCTGACTGCACCATAACCATAATGAACTGGGTCTTTCTGACACGTTTAAGTGGTTGAAGTCCAAAATGAGCCTGAGGTTGTAAGTTCTTTTCAGAACCAAACAGAATCTGGAATAAAACCCCGAATATGTCTGGTCTGGTGGGACCTCCTGGATGGCTCTTGTGCAGCAATTACACAACCTCTCTTTCCAACGCATTTGCCTGATCAGGTGGAACAACCAGCAGCAAGCTTTTCTAATTATGAAGGAGCCAGGAAAAAGGGTACGGAACAACCTCCAGTATCATCATTCTGACCCAGATGTTATGAATGATGGCCATATACACAGAAGGATAGAGAGATAAATATTAGCAAAGTGCCTTAAGAAGGGAACAGCCAGGCAGCCCCTTCAGGGACTGTCCATCAGAAAAGGGCTCTCAGCATCCCAAGTTGTGTAGACCCTTTTGCCTCTGGACCTGTGTCTATTAAACGGGCTCGTACACTCCAGTCAGAAGTTGTATCAAATGGCTGCCACTTGGTCTTTCTGAACCTGAGTGACTTACAGCCCTTTTGGTTTCTACTACAGGATCTTTGGGCAGCCTCTCATCTTAATCTGATGGCAGAAAGAATTCTGCTGTCCTATTTAAACTTTTACATTTTCTCTTTCACTGATGGACTGAATAGTACAGATGCACAGGGGGCATTTATAAAAGATGCTTTGAAGTGGTCCACAAAACTGCAAAGATGCAGTCAGGTCTGATGCCTCAGTGAAACATGCTCCAGGCAACAATCGCTACTCCATCCTCCAAGTTATGCATAAGGCACGCAAAGAGGTTAGAAATACTAGTCAAAGTGCTCAAGGCCATAACCAACTGCTTCTTGGAGTGTAATGTTGGTGGACCTTCTTAGAGTTGCAAAAATTTGTGGTGCCAAATCCCTCTGAAAATTATTAATTTTAGTTCAGGTACCTATGTTTAGAGAGTTTTGAAGCATATGCCCACTTTCCTAGTCTGTCTATTTCCCTAGCCTTACTGCTAGGGGATGGGCAGTGGCCGCATTGCCAGTCACGATAATGGAATCTACCATTGGAAACTTTGCCGAGTGCTATTTGTCCCTGGGGGTTTGTCTAAGAATTTTAGTTGGGCTTCTGTGGCACTGCCTTTCATATGTCAGGCGCCTGCCCTGATCTCCTCATAGCAAAATCGATCAGCTTGTCTTCTGGAGTGATCACCTAAGAAGAAGAGTGTTGAGTCATAGGCGAGAACTACCTCCTCTGGGGCAGATAATTTTTGGGCAATGATCCCCTCTGCTGCTTGACTTCCAACATTTTTACCAAATGCAGAGTCTATGGGAAGATACTGGTGAGAAACCTCTGTCATCAGAGTCTGTGTCTGGTGTTACAGACTTGGAGGAGTTTGTGTCTCTTCTTACACATCTTTTATCAAACCATCAGGAGGGGTATGGCCCAACTCCTCACAAGACAACTCCTAGTCTTGAGTAGTAGTGTTAAGGCCTGCAGGTCAACTCTGCACAAGGATGCTCGATAAGAAAAAGGTGAGAAGTATTAGGAGTCACTAGGTGGAGCCAATCTCAATGATATGTATCCGTTTGCTCTAAAGAAGATCCAGTCAATCTCAAGGATATGTATCTGTTTGCTCTAAAGAAGATCCAGTCATACCCTCATAACCTAGAAAGCCATTCCAACCTCATTTGGATTCCAGTACATTGCTTCAGTGACCAGCTCCATTACCCCCAGTGAACAAATGACTAGTATCAAAGACAGCTCCACTGAAATGCAGAGTGTGGATGGCCTTGAGGAGGGGTTAGAACCAAAGACTCAAATGACAAAGTCTCTGACAAAGTTAACACAGCTATTCACAACAACTCAGATGGTGGTACAGAGGTCTTGTAATAAGTCATCAGTACCAAGATAAGACTGGAGTCCACTGGATCAGATCCAATGCCCCAAGTGCCACACCAGGGGTAAGTTGGGGGTCAGCACCATGGGAACAGGCCTCAGGTCTAAAATCGGTTTTGAAGCCACCGGTGCGGAAAGCCATACTGGTGAATAAGCTACAGAAGATGGGACACAAACAGTTTCACATGCCTACGAAGCCAAAAGAAATAGCATGAGTCATATCTCAATCTGTGTCTTCAAGAAGGTGGTCATCAAGTGATCCAGGTTGGTCTCTGAAGTACACTTGGAAAACCTTAAGGATCTTAATGATGTTATGTTAGGAAGCCAGGCTGGACAGTTCTCTTTCAGATGAAGTCTGACTTGGCACCCTCTTGGGAAACGTATCCCAAACCACAATCAGCCCTGACAACTCTGGAGCTGATGGAGGACAGTATGTTGGTGTTGATGCTGACCAGCATATCCAGCCTTGGTGTCTTCATAGCGAGCTTCCAAATCTTTGGATTATATCTTTCTCAGCTTCAACTTTTTAGATTTAGGTTTAACAGTAGGCTTGTTAGACATGGAGGTCTCAGGATCCAGAGGAAAAAGTTTATTCTTTCTGTTAGACAATGCTTTACAGCCAGTGGTTTGACAAACAGTATTACTCACACAAATGGCTAACACACCCAGCCACAACACACAAATCATGAGTGTCTTAAGGTGGTATTTTATGCTGACATTTAGTGCATTTTTTTAAAAACTCTTTTCCATGTTGGAAAAAAAAACACAGCTTGTAGCAATCTACCCCAGAAGAAATAACTTAGGAATACTAAAAATTAAGGCTTACAGGTCAAATAGTTATCAAAAAAGACCATCTATACAGCAGGAGAAAATGTAAACAACAAAAGGTCTTGAGACTGTGAAAAATCCCAAAACAGGGAAGGAAAAAAGGGCTAAATCATCCAATTAGGTAAGCAAGTACAACAAGATAGACTATCACAAAATCTTCATAAGGTTTGGTAAAAGCTAACAAGGTGTAGCACTTTGCTAAAATGCCAGAAAGAAATCTATGACTGTTCACGGTGGCAACAAGCAAGAGTTGCAGTAATCCTACAGCATGATGGCAAGGAACATAGTAAAAAAAAAAGGGTTCAAAGCTGCAGCACTAATGCTGCAGAAATAGAGAAGACAAGAGGCTCAAGAGCCCAAACGACAGACAGGAAAGACTTAATGAAAAGTGTCAGCAGAATATAAATCATCTTCTTCAGCTATTGTATTTGCATGCAGATTAACCATTATGGTTACAAATAACAGACAGACGAAGAGAAGGTATGGCGATTCATGACATGGAACTACAGATTCCTTTGGGAAAAAGCAGTGGAGAAGCAAAAATAGACACAATGTGGCCAGAATTAGGGACAGAAAAAGGATCCTTCAAGAAAAAAATTAGGAAACTATCTGACTGAGTGAGTGCTTGTACCTTTAATTCATATCAGGCTGAGCAGTGGAGGTGAATCAGACTAATAAAGGGACTAGGTACTGGTGGAGGGCAGGCATGAAGGACCAAGCTGCAACACCCATGCAGATTACATGCAGCAATAAGCAGCATCCACTGACAGTCCTGACATGCTCATATGACAGTGCCACCTGCGGGTGGATACTGCAATTGCTATGTTGGGAAGTGTGAAAGGGATGTTTCAAGGTGTGAAGTACCACACTAAGATCACTGTGACAGGGATATCTAAAACTGAATTGTACAACACATGGAGAAGACCATGTGCTGCTCAGCTGACAAAATTAGGCTAGAACAGACTTCAGCTGAAGCAAGATTTTTCCCTGCATAACTTTGGATGCATGGGGTAAAATGCACTGTGAAACTGCAGACCTCTAAAGTTAAAGATATTTTTGATGAGAAATGTTAACAATGGACATCTACAGGTGGACATGTGGGTTGTTAATGTAGCAGGAGCAGTCACATGCGTGTAGTAATGAAATGGATGGATGAAAGTCCACTGAGTAAATGAAAAAGGCCAGCTGTCAAACAAAGCTAGATGAGGAGGTATGACTTATTAAGCACTTAAATAGCAGCAGATAAAATGAAATAAATGCTAATATAAAAATTTGATGAAAAATACATCAGCTTTTCAGATCCCTTCTACTGTTTCCACTGTAAGCTGGTGCTAGGTACTATTCAGGAGGTTTCTAAAAATCTAAACTTTTTTTTCATGAACGCAACATTAGCAAGACAAAGTAGATGGCCAAATGGTGCACATACATGGTTCTCACTGCTTTGCCTGGGACATGATTTGAAATACCAGACCATATCCTTGAAGGCTGAAAGAGAGAGGGGGATGAATACGCATGTGTTAACTTGTCTCTTTTCAGGAAGGGTTTCACCGTGATCACCAGGGAAGTGTGCGTGAAATGCAATGCCAGCAGGATATCACTTAGTGCAGCAGGTATATGGAAGGTTGTCTATTTAAAATAATGAACAATGGCTTCATGAAAACTGCATTAATAATATTCATATAATATAATATTATACCGTTCATTCAACAACCCAAGATGCTAGACAATGAAGATTTGTCTTTCATGTAATGCATTCAGTACCTGGCTGCACTTTTTTTCTAGAGTAATTAAGGTACTGCATAACAGGCTTTGGCACTTTTAACAAATATAAGACTAAATACTGTTATATGTCAACAGTTTTACAGCAATCAATTTTGATAATGTTTTGTACTTGGTGAAAGTCTGCATTGCAAAAGTACAAGTTTCTGCATTTGGACTTTTAAATATAAAAGTGCTTAATTTCTCATTAAGTGGTGGTGCAGTGGTTAGCGTTGTCGCCTCACAGCAAAAGGTTCTCCCATTTGATTCTCGGCTGGAGCGCCTTCTGTGTGGAGTCTGCATGTCCTCCCCGTGGTCAAATGACATCTAAAGACATGCAGGTAGGTGCATGTGTGAATGAGTGTGCCTTCTTTGAAGGTTGGGCATCGGGCTGGCAACTCGGCACAGTAAAAAATCAACTGCCAATCATTAGCGGACCGGAGTTCTGCTGTGGTGGCCCCTAACTGGGATAAGCCGAAAGGCATACAATAAACAGTACAGCCAGCAAAAATACTGAATGTTAAGATCACCGTACACTACTTAAGAGAAAAACATTACTATCAGTAGTGAAATAGCTGCAGTCTCTAGAATGGAAACTTTGTTCCCATAGCCCCACTAATTAGAATACTGACTCTGAGGTCTTACTACATTAGCCTATGGAAAAAATATGAAATGGAACCACAGATTCCTTTAGGAAAAGGACTGCAGAAATGGAGACAATGTGGCCGCAATCAAGGATAGAAAATGCATCCTTCAAGAAAAAAAAATTAAGAAAGTAGTTTACTGAATGAGTGCTGGCACCTCAAATTCCTAATGGGAGTGCAAAGGCATGGAGGTACAGCCTTCTGCAAAAATAATTTCTTCTGTTTTATGAAGTGTATTAACACTTACACACTTTGTCTTCAAATTATACAGTACCCTATTAAATGAAATACATACAAAGTTTTTGGACTGCTTTTCTAAACTTTTGCCGATATGGTAATGTGTTGACTTATTTTCGACAATAAGGGATTTGTAGTTAGCACACATAGTATGACCGGCCTTTACCAGTTACCCAAAAGGAAGATCGCAAGGAGCACAGAACCAAGTCTCTCTGCAACAAGTGTCTCTGGAAGTGGTCCTACTGTTTATCTGTGCCCTCTGAAACAGCAAATAAGGTTATGGGTAGTTGGCAGAACCCTCCATATTAACTGACTAACAGAACAACAGTGTGGAAGGAGTAGCATAAAAGTACAGTTGTGTACACTTACCATAAATGTAGATGTTCAAGTGTATTCACTGTTGCAGTCATTACATTTGGGTTCAAGTGTATTCACTGTTGCAGTCATTACATGTGGGTTATCTGCTTGCAGTAGCCCTCAGTCGGCCTGATTAACAAAGTATTGGGCCTTTTGTCGGTTGCTGTCCCTTCTTCCATGATGTCAGGTCATCAGGGGTATAAAACATGCAGCTGATGCCATTACATCAGTTTTTCTTGCCCCAGATGTCAGGTGCCTACCTAATGGGAAGCAATTAAATCTATAAATACAAGGATATACCTCCAACAAAAAAGCCAATACACCAAAATGCTTTTGAGCATAGTAAGGGAGAGTAGAGGTATAGTCAAAAGAAGAAAGGGGGCTGAAGGGAGGGTAACCAGGACTGCAACAGAGAATACACTCCAACATCTACATTTATGGTAAGTGTACACAAAGTACAGTTGTGTACCTACCATAAATGTAGATGTTAGAGTGTATTCACTGTCATTACTCTTGGGTTATCCTGCTGGCAGGCTACCCTCAGTCGGCCAGAATTCCAAAGTCTACGTCCGGCGTCGGTTGCTGTCGCCTCTTCCCTGACGTCAGTGTGCCAGGGGTATAAAAGATGCAGCCGATGCAATTTTCTTCAGTTTTTCTTGCCCCAGATGTCAGGTGCCCCAAAAAGGTAGGCTGAAAAATATGTCAATAAGAAATGCATGCACAAAAATAACATTTCCTTCATCTACAAGCAAATACACCAAAAGGTTGTATAGGATAGAGAAGTGCAGATAAGTCCCAGCAAAGAGAAGGGGTAGGTAACCTGGACTGCAACAGTGAATACACTCGAACATCTACATTTATGGTAGGTACACAACTGTACTATGTTCATTGTGTTTCACTGTTGCAGTCATTACTCTTGGGTAGAATCCCAAAGCTGAGGATGGGTGGCTGGGCTAAATAGGTTTAGGAGAGGCTAAGAGGCCCTGCAGTGGCAAAGCCTGCTCTGGACTGAGTAGAGAGGCAAGTGGTAGTGCTTTGTAAAGGTGTGCACTGAACTCCAAGTTATCTTTGGTAGGTACTCCTCTGAGGAAGGCTGCTGAAGTGGCTGCTGCTCTGGTGGAATGAGGCCTAATGCCCTTAGGCACTGATTTGCCATGTTAAAAATAGCAGAAGCAGATGCAATGGCCTATCCATTTAGAAATAGTCTGTTTTGAGATGGCCTTTCCTTGTGATCCTGCAACATATGACACTAAAAGTTGCTCGGTCTTTCTGAAAGCTTTAGTTCTGTCCAAGTAGAAGCGCAACTGCCTGTGTATGTCCAAAGAATGCAGAATTTTCTCACCCTTGTTCTGTGGATTTGGGTAAAATGTAGGCAAGTGAATGGTTTGGTTGAGGGCCACACTGGACACCACCTTAGGCATAAATATATGGTTTGTCCTCAGAGAAACCCTGTCTGGATGAAAAATGATG
This sequence comes from Protopterus annectens, assembly GCF_019279795.1. NCBI lineage: Eukaryota > Metazoa > Chordata > Ceratodontiformes > Protopteridae > Protopterus > Protopterus annectens. Next base: position 1,523,649,191 of record NC_056746.1, on the reverse strand, counting down.
AAAGGTTCCACAGCCATGAGTGCTTATAACTCCGAGACTCGCCTTGCAGAGGTTATTGCTAGGGACAGAGCTGTTTTCTAGGATAAGAATTTTAGATCTGCTGTTGATGCTGGTTCGAAAGGAGGCAGTGTGTGTTTTTCCAAAACATAATTGAGGTCCCAGGCCGGAATTGGTGCTATCCTTGGTGGCCTAATGTTTTTGGCCCCTCTGAGGTACTGCCTTATTAAAGGATGAGAAAAGATAGGTGGTTCCGTATTGTAATGGGCTGAAATGGCAGAGGCATGAATCTTAATTGATGAGAAAGAAAGGCCTTTGTTCAGCATCTCAGTTAGGTATTGTAAAATCTGAGGAATATTTGGTACAGACGTGTCAATGCCCTGTTCCTGGTTCCAAGCACACAATCTCTTCCATTTTTCTGCATAAGATTTTCTGGTACTGGGCCTCCTAGCATCCACGATAACATCCATAACAGCTTTTGAAAGTGTAGTGTTCTGAATGGCTACATTATCCGCCATGCTGTCAGATTTAAGGTCCTGAGTTGGCTGTGCAGGATCTGATTGTTTTGTTGGGTCAACAAGTGAGAAGTTTGAGGCAATATCCATGCTGGACCTTGAGACAAGCTCTTTAGGATTGGGGACCAGTGCTGGCGTGGCCAGTCTGGTGCAATCAGTATCATTTTTGGCATCTCTTGTCTGACCTTTAGGAGTACTCTAGGAAGGAAAGGCAGTGGGGGAAAAGCATATACCGTTAGATTTTTCCAGCTGAATAAGGCATCCACTTTCCATGCTTGCTTGTGATAAATCCTTGTGCAAAATCTCTGCAATTGACAGTTGTTGGGGGAGGCAAATAGATCTATGTCTGGGCATCCCCATTTCCTTATTATCATGCTGAAGACTTGTGGATCCAGTTTCCATTCGTGGGGATCCATGAGGTTTTTGCTTAGTTCATCTGCCAGAGTATTTGTTTTTCCTGGCAGGAATTGTGCTTGCAGGTGAACTTGAAAGGCCAATGATGTGTCCCATAAGGTCATTGCTTGTCTGCAGAGGGGGTAGGAATGAGTACCTCCCTGCTTGTTTATGTACCACATGACCGTAGTGTTGTCTGTCTTTATCAGTAACTGTCCTGGATGAAGCAGGTCTTTGAAAGCTATAAGGGCATTTTGAACAGCTAGCATCTCTTTTTGATAGATGTGAAGATGCATCTGGTTTGCGGGCCATGTGCCCTGAATACATTTTCCTGCCATATGGGCCCCCAGGCATAATCTGATGCATCCATTGTCAGTATCTGTCTGGCTGTGGGTAAACTGAATGGCAGACCCTTGTTGTGGTGACAGGCTTCTGCCCACCATCGAAACTCCTGTTGTAGGCAGGGAATAAGTGCAATTACTGTCTCCAGGCTGTGGCAATGCTGAGTCGAAACACTTTTCAGATACCATTGTAGTTTCCTCATATGCAGTCTGGCATATGGAACTAGTAGAATGCAGGATGCCATGAAACCCAAGGCCTGCAGGATTTACCTTGCAGATAAGTGGGTTTTTGTTGCCAATTTCTTGAAGTAAGTAGTCAGTTGCTTTTGCTTGTCTGGCATGAGATAAGTCATCTGGGCAGTTGTACTTAAGCTTGCACCCAGGAATATTATCTCTTAAAAGGGCACTAGTTTTGATTTATTTTCATTTACTGTGTACCCTAGGGCAATTAGTAATCCTTTTACAAATGCCAGATGCTGTAGAAGAGTGTCTTTGTTCTCTGCTTGAATTAGGCAGTCATCCAAGTAGGGATATATTTGAATTCCTTTTTGTCTGCAAAACGCAATTACTGGTGCCAGGCATTTTGTGAAGACCCTGGGCGCAGTAGATAAGCCAAAGGGCAGTGCAGAGAATTGGTAATGCATTGAGCCAGCTATGAATCTGAGGTATCTTATGCAAGATTGTCTGACTGGTACATGCAGGTATGCCTCTTTTAGGTTCAAAGTTACGAGCCAAGCCCTCTTGCCCAGCATGGGCAGTAGCTGCTGTAGAGTCAACATCTTGAATTTTGGAACTTCCAGAAACGTATTTAGTGTACACAGCTCCAGTACTGGTCTCCAGGTTTTGTCCTTCCTGGGTACTAGGAAAAGTCTGGAGAAAAATCCTTGCCCCTGCTCTTGTTGAGGTACTTGCTGAATGGCTCTCATGTCTATGAGGGCTGCAATTTGCTTCTGTGCCTCTGCCCATTGATTGTGTGGCAGGTCTGGCAAGCCCTTTGACCTTGGTAGAGTGTGAAAATGGAACCTGTAGCCTTGGGACACTATGTTCAGGACCCTTTTGTCTTGGGTAACCATTTGCCAATTTGATGAAAAAAGTGCTAGTTTTCCCCCTAAGGGGGCTGTCCAAAAGAAAACTGTTTGGGACTGGAAGAGGAAAGTCATTGGGACTGTTTCCTGTAAGGTTGTGATTTACCTTCTCCGCTTTTGGAGGTAGGAGCACCCCACTGTTTAGGCCTGTATGAGCCTTGGGGCTGAGATCTGCCTCTGGGACGCCTGTATCTGCCTCTTTGTGGGCTGTCTGACACTGGAAAGGACCAATTTTTAGAAGGCCAGTTCCTGCTAAACCTGGGTGGCTGTACCTGTAAGAAATCCTCGACTGTCTGCGTGGATTTTGCTTATCCTCCATTTTTTTCAACACCTCTTCTGCTTTAGTACCAAACAAAGTATCATGCTGTAATGGTGCATCCAATAACTTTGCTTTAACATGATCAGGCAGATTCTGTTCCTTTAACCAAGCATGCCTTCTAATAACAGAACCTGTAACACCAGACCTGCAAGAGGCCTCCAGTGAATCATAATCACATTGCAAAGTATGCTTTCCTACTTGTTCAGTTGCATGCAATAAATCCTGCAATTACTTGTTCTCTGAACATTCAGTATTTGTCAACATTTTCTGTTTAAGCAGTGACATTAAATATTGCTGATATTTAAGCATATGAAACTTGACAATTTATAGCCCTTACAGCCAGGGTAGCAGAAGTGTAGACTTTTTTCCCCCCATCTGTCTAGAGCCCTAGAATCCCTATCAGAGGGGACAGGGTTTTTTGCAGTGGAAGCTTTAACCCCCTTGGGACCCTGAGATATAGTTTCTGGGTCAGCAGCGGGGTTTTTATATAGGAATTTATGAGAATCCGGGACCCTGTAGTATCTGTCTGGCTTAGCGGGTGCAGGGGGTAAAGAGTCAGGGGAGAGGCTGGACTCTGAAAATACATCTACAATGTCTAGAACAGGTGGAATAGCAAGGGGTCTGTGCTGAGGAAGTAGCAGAAAGTCTCTGAGCCTTTTCTTAGATTCAGAATAATCTTGGCTCTCCCAGTGGAAATGCTCCCTTATAGTATGCAGAGTTTCCCCAAAAGAATAATCCTCAAGAGGAGAGGCTGAAGGAATGGATTCTTCAGCATCAGAATCCTCATAGGGAGGCATGGAATAATCCTGTTCAGAAGAGGTATCAGAGGAAATAGATACCTGATCAGAAGAATCATACTCTGTATCTTGCCTAGGCCTCTTATCAGGAGGGGGATGGGAGCCCCTGATCAAAGTAATTAGGTCGTCGGTCATTTTGAGCATCTGTTTTTTAGGCATGGAAGTCTGAGTAGGAGAATGCTGTACTTGTTTCTTTGTCTTTAAGGCTGCTTTAGTCTTTGTCTTTGAAGCTGAAGATGGCTTAATATATAGTTGTGTAGGTCTGAAGACACCCTCAGAAGCCGATGCCTGCTCAGCGGCTCCGGACCCATCTGAGGGAATGATTTCAGAGTGTCCAATACCTTGAGTATCCAGAGGCCCAGTCGGCTCCACGTGGGAGTTGGTAGCGGCTTGTGGCTCTGAGGTAGCGGGCGCCAGGGGCTGCAAAAGCGCCTCATTGAGAACTGGTGAACCGGCGACTGGCCTAGTAGAGGCTTCGTTGTCGGTTTTGGACCTCTGATGCCTAGCCTTGTCCTTGCGTTTTTTGTAAATTCCAGTTGTCGGCTGGTCCGACGGCATTATATAATTAAATCTTCGGCCAAAGTAATGAAATGCAAAGTCAAACCGATGCTTGATAGTGCGTTGGTTAAATCTAGCACAAAACAGACAGCTAGCAACATTGTGATCAGGGACTAGGCAAGGAATACAGTAAGAGTGAAAATCCTTATGAGGTATTTGCTTCCGACAAGAAATACAATTGTTAACTTTTTCTGACATCGGTCTGGAGCAAGAAAAAAGTTTCCCCAAAGGGGTACTTAGCTTTAATGAAAACTCTGGTTGTGAAATTCGGAATTGAAAATCTCAGGAGTCGGCCGACCGGCACTTGCGAACTGCTTTTGCTTTGGGCACCGCGCTGCAAGAAAGACTGAAGAAAATGACGTCGGCTGCATCTTTTATACTCCTAGCACACTGACGTCAGGGAAGAGGCGATAGCAACCGACGCCGGACCTAGACTTTGGAATTCTGGCCGACTGAGGGTAGCCTGCCAGCAGGATAACCCAAGAGTAATGACTGCAACAGTGAAACACGATGAACATCTGTACTATGTTCTTCGTGTTTCACTGTTGCAGTCATTACATTTGGGTAGACTGCCAAAGCTAAAGTTGGGAGGAGGAATTTAAATAGAATTAGGACCAGCTATAAGGCCCTGCAAGACTGCAGTGGCAAAGCCATCTCTGGATTTAAAGAAAATTGGCAAATGATTATGCTTGGGGAAAGTATGTACAGAACTCCAGTTAGCAGTTTCTAGGATGTCCCTGGTAGGGACGCCCCTGAGAAAGGCTGCAGAGGTAGATGCCGCCCTGGTTGAATGGGGTCTGATGCCCCATGGGATAGGTTTACCATGGTGCTTATAGCAGAAATGAATGCACTGGCCTATCCATTTTGAAATAGTTTGCTTTGAAATACCTTTCCCCTCTGCCCCTGCAGCAAATGCCACCAGCAGTTAATCAGATTTCCTTTGAGGTTTAGTCCTGTCCAAGTAAAATGTGCACATCTAAGGAGCGCAGTATCTGTTCCCCTTTTTGTGGGTTAGGAAAGAAGGTAGAAAAATGAATGGACTGATTAAGAGCCACACAGGATACCACCTTGGGCATGAAGGAGGGATTGGTTCTGAGGGACACCCTGTCCGCGTGAAAGATGACGAAAAGCTCCACTTCCATGAGGGCCTGCAATTCAGATACCCTTCTTGCTGAAGTGATTGCTAAAAGGAAAGTTGTTTTGCAAGAAAGGAATTTTAAATCTGCAGTAGCAGCTGGCTCGAAAGGAGAAAGAGTGAGTTTCTCAAAAATAAAGTTAAGGTCCCAGGCTAGAGTTGGAGCTCTCCTGCGTGGCCTTAAATTTTTGGCCCCTCTGAGGAACTGCTTGAACAGTGGGTGAGAGAAGAGGGGAGGCTCTGTACTATAATGAGCTGAAATGGCAGAGGCATGAATTTTCATGGAGGAAAAGGACAAGCCCTTATGAAGCATCTCAGTCAACTATTGTAGAATCCGAGGTAAATTGGGCACTGCTGCGCTCATCCCTTGAGAATGGTTCCAGGCACAAAATCTTTTCCATTTTGCAGCATAAGATTTTCTAGTACTAGGCCTCCTTGCCTCTAAAATGATATCCATCACTGATTTACTGAGGGGTGGTAAAGGAGAGATTAGGTAATTAGCCAGGCTGCTAGGTTCAGGGTTTGCAGCTGAGGATGCAGAATCTGGTTCTCCTGCTGAGACAACAGGGAAGGAGTCTGAGGCAGGTGCCACGGGGCCAAACATGACACACTGCGCAAGAGGGCGTACCAGTGTTGGTGTGGCCAGTCTGGTGCAATTAAAATCGTTTTTCGCTTGTCCTGTTTGATCTTTAGTAATACCTTGGAGAGCAGAGGCAGAGGAGGAAAGGTATAAACTGATATTTTTTTCCAGCTGAAGGATAGAGCATCCACTTTCCAAGCTTGCTTGTGGGGAATCCTTGTGCAAAATTTGTCCAATTGATGGTTCTGGGGGGAGGCAAACAGGTCTATATCTGGGCTCTCCCATTTGCTTGTCAACATGTTGAAAATCCTTGGTTCTAGTTTCCACTCGTGTGGGTCCATGAGGTTTCTGCTTAGTCCATCTGCCAATGTATTTAGTTTTCCTGGCAGGAATTGAGCTTGTAGATTCACTTGGTAGCTCAAGGCTGTGTTCCACAATGCTATGACTAGTCTGCAGAGGGGGTAAAAATGTGTACCCCCATGCTTGTTTATGTACCACATGACAGTGACGTTGTCCATCTTTACCATTAGTTGTCCTGGAAGAATGTGGTCCTTGAAGGCTGTCAGAGCATTCTGTACAGCTAACATTTCCTTTTGAATTATGGGCAGGTGCATTTGACTTGGGTTCTATTGGCCCTGAATGCACTTCCCTGACAGGTGAGCCCATGTATAGTCTGATGCATCTGTTGTTAAGGTTTGGGTGGCAGGGGGTAGTATGAATGGTAGTCCCCTGTTTTGGTGGTAGGCCTCTGCTCACCAAAGGAACTCTAGGCATAGGCAAGGTATGACAGCAATCATTGCTTCTAGATCCTGAGAATGTTGACACCATAGGCTTTTGAGATACCATTGTAGTTTCCTCACATGCAGCCTTGCATATGGAATTAGAAGAATGCAGGAGGCCATGAACCCCAAGGCTTCCAGTATTTGCCTGGAAGATAACTGGGGTTTTTTGGCAACTTATTTGAAGTAGATTGTCAAATGAATCTGTTTCTCTGGCGTGAGGAAAGCCATCTGGGAAGTTGTATTCAAGCTTGCTCCCAGGAATATAATTTGTTGACAGGGTACCAGGTGTGATTTCTTTTCATTTATGGTATAACCCAGACAGGTGAGCACCCTCTGAACAAAGGCCAGATGATTCAAAAGTATGTCCTGGCTTTCTGCCTGAATTAGACAATCGTCCAGGTATGGGTATATTTGAATATTTCTTTGCCTGCAAAATGCAATGATTGGAGCTAGGCATTTTGTGAATACCCTGGGCGCAGTAGATAAGCCAAAGGGCAGTGCAGAGAACTGATAGTGCATGTAGCCTGCTTTGAAGCGTAGGTATCTTCTGCATGACTCCATGTAGCCTGCTTTGAAGCGTAGGTATCTTCTGCATGACTCCCCGATAGGGATGTGCAGGTATGCTTCTTTTAAGTCTAGTGTTGCCAACCATGCATCTTTGCCTAGCATAGGAAGTAGCTGGTGAAGAGTCAGCATCTTGAATTTTGGAATCACTAAATAGGTGTTTAGAGTAGAAAGGTCCAGGAAAGGGCGCCATGAATTGTCTTTTCTGGGTACCAGGAAAAGTCTCGAAAAGAAACTTTGTCCCTTTTCCTCTTCTGGTACCAACTGAATAGCCCCCATGCTTAAGAGAGAGAGTACTTGATTTTGGGCCTCTGCCCACTGATTTGGGGGTAGATATGGCCACCCGCTTGGTGTTGGTAACGTGTGGAAGTGAAATCTGTATACTTGGGACACTATATTTAAAACCCATTTGTCTTGGGTAATGAATTCACAGTTTTTGGCCTGCAGACCAATCTTTCCGTCTAAAGGAGCATTCAGTTGGGAAGTGCTTGGAAGTTTTAAAAGCAAGTCACTGAGACAGTTTTCCATAGGGGGAGTCTTACTACTCCCAGATTTGGATGTGGAAACCCCCCACTGCTTAGTCCTATGTGTCCCCTGGAACTGAAACCTGGGGTTTCTGCTGTGTCGGGGTTTGGATTGAGAAGACCTGGAAGGAGCTGGAAAGGACCAATTCTTAGAGGGCCAATGCCTACTAAATCTAGGAGGCTGAACTTGTAAGAAATCTTTAACAGTTTACATACATTTAGCTTTATCTTCCATCTTTTTAAGAATTTCCTCAGCTTTGTTTTGATTTAAGGGAGCTTCCAACAGTTTAGCTTTAACATGATCAGGCAAAGATTGTTCCTTAAGCCAAGCATGCCTTCTGAGCACAGACCCAGTAACCGCAGCCCTGCAAGAGGCCTCTAATGAATCAAATCCACATTGCAAAGTATGTTTTCCAACCTGTTCAGCAGAATGCATTAAATCCTGTAATTCTTTATTTTCAGCACAGTCAGGAATCAACATAATTTTCTGTTTAAGCAATCTAATAACATGTTGTTGATACTTTAACATATGAAACTGGCAGTTTAAAGCCCTACTGGCCAAGGTTGAAGAAGTGTAAACCTTCTTACCCCATCTATCCAGCGCCCTTGAGTCTCTATCAGAAGGGGGAGGATTTTTAGCAGTAGAAGCCTTAATGCCCTTGGGTCCCCTGTGAGACAGTCTCAGTCTCTTGATCCGCAATAGGATTTTTAAAAAGGAATTTGTGTGAATCAGGAACCCTGTAATATCTGTCAGGTTTTCTGGGAGCAGGAGGCAAAGAATCAGGGGCCAAACCAGATTCTGAAAAGGCATCATCATCAATGTCTAGTACAGGAGGTATAGCTAAAGGCCTATGCTAAGGCAGGAGTAAAAACTCCCTAAGCCTCTTTTTTGAATCAGAAAAATCCTGGCTTTCCCAGTGGAAATGCTCCCTTAGAGTATGCAAGGTTTCACCAAAAGAAAAATCCTCTGGAGGGGAAGCTGAGGGAATAGAGTCTTCTGCATCAGAATCCCCATAAGTAGATAAGGGTAAATCTAGATCATCAGAAGAATCAGAGAAATCAGAATCCTGGTCAGAAGATTCATAAACAACTTCAGTCTTAGGTCTCTTAGAAGGGGGAGGTTGGCTTCCCCTGATTAGAGTTATAAGATCTTCAGCCATTCTTATCATTTGTTTTTTAGGCATACAGGCCTGAGCATGCAGCCTGGGCGTCAGTTTCTTAGGCATGGTTTGAGATTTAGGCCTAAATGACGAAGGAGGCGTCGGTTTAATATGCAAGTCCGTAGGCCTGAATACACCCTCAGAAGCCGGTGCCTGCACAGTGGCTCTGGACCCATCCAAGGTAGAGACATCCACAGGTTCCAAAGTTGAAGCATCTCGTGGCATACCAGACTCTGAATGGGTCTAAGTAGAGGCCTGCAAATCAGAAGTAGTGGGTATCAGGGGCTGCGAAAGTGCCTCACTGAGTACCAGCGAACTGGCAATTGGCTTAGGAGAAGCGTCGTCGGCAGCTGTGGACCTGTGCGGCCTGTCTCTGTGTTTATCTTTGCGTTTTTTCAGTAGTCGGATGGCGAACCGACGACATTTCTGGATAATTAAACCGAGAACCGAAATATTTAGAGGAGAAAATATGCAGATGACGAATAGTGGGCTGATTAAATAAGGCACAAAACCGACAGCAAGGTATGTCGTGCTCAGGGCCTAGGCAAGGAATACAGTACGAATGAAAATCTTTGTGAGGTATTTGCTTTTCACAAGTAATGCAATTATTAACTTTTACTGACATCGGTAAGGAGCAAGAAAAAGTTTCCCCAACGGGGTACTTGGCTTTAGTTGAAGACTGCGGTTCTGAAACTTGAAAACGAAAATTTCAGGAGTCGGCCGACCGGCACTTGCGAACTGCTTCTGCTTCGGGCACCGCACGGAAGACTGATGTAATGGTGTCGGCTGCATGTTTTATACCCCTGACAACCTGACGTCATGGAAGGGACACCAACCGACACAGGACCCAAGACTTTGTTAATCAGGCCGACTGAGGGCTACTGCAAGCAGATAACCCAAATGTAATGACTGCAACATTGAAACATGAATAAAGTACAGTTTTGTACCTACCATAAATGTAGATGTCCGATAGGTATGCATCTGCAGTCCTTACATATGGGCTGTCCTGCCTCAGGCAGCCCTTCGGTCAGCCGGATTCCAAAGTCTGGGTCTGGCGTCGGCTGATGTCGCCCTTTCCCCGATGTCAGAGCGCCTGGGGTATAAAAGTGTCAGCCGACGCCATCTTCCTCAGTTTTTCTTGCCCCAGATGCCAGGTGCCCTCTAAGGAAGGCTAAATTTGGAGAAATGCAAAATATTCCAAACATGCACAGTAATATAAAACAAATACACCATAATAGATAACCCCAGCGAGCTATAAGAGGGATAAGTGCCCAAGAAATACCACAGAGGGGAAGGAGGGAGGGTAAACCTGACTGCAGATGCATACCTATCGGACATCTACATTTATGGTAGGTACAAAACTGTACTATGTCCTTCAAGGATGCATCTGCAGTCCTTATATATGGGTAGAATACCATAGCCAAGCTGGGGGTGGTAGGATCTAAGAAAATGATGGTGTAGCTAAAATGCCCTGCAGGACTGCCGTAGCAAAGCCTGCTCTGGATCTGGAATATAAGGGCAAATTGTAATGCTTGGAAAATGTATGCACGGAGCTCCATGTAGCAGCTTCTAAAATGTCCTTGGTAGCCACCCCTCTTAAAAAGGCTGTGGAGGTGGCTGTGGCTCTGGTGGAATGAGGCCTGATGTTAGCTGGCACAGTTTTTCCCTGATAAGAGTAGCAGAATCGAATGCAATTTCCTATCCATTTTGAAATTGTCTGTTTGGAAATTGCTTTGCCTTGAATGCCTGCAGCATATGCTACCAACAGCTGGTCAGTTTTTCTGAAAGCCTTAGTTCTGTCCAAGTAGTAGCGTAACTGTCTGTGAATGTCCAGGGTATGCAGAAGTTTCTCTCCCTTGTTTTGCGGATTTGGAAAGAAGGTAGGCAGGTGAATAGCTTGGTTCAATGAGACCCTGGATACCACCTTTGGCATTAATGAAGGATTGGTTCTCAAGGAGACTCTGTCCTGATGAAAAATAAGAAATGGTTGTACTGCCATGAGTGCCTGCAATTCAGATACTCTTCTTGTTGAGGTTATGGCCAGAAGGAAGGCAGTCTTCCAAGACAGGAACTGTAACTCTGAAGATGCTGCTGGTTCAAAGGGAGGTAGAGTCAACTTTTCCAACATGAAGTTAAGGTCCCATGTAGGCACTGGTGGTTTTCTTGGAGGATTGATGTTTTTAATTCCTCTTAGAAACTGCCTTAGGAGAGGATGAGAGAAGACAGGTGGATCAGTATTGTATTCTGCTGAAATTGCTGAAGCATGAATTTTTATGGAAGAGTAAGAAAGGCCATTGTGGAGCATTTCTGCCAAGTATTCCAGGATATGTGCCATGCTCATCACTGTGGCATCTAGGCCCTTTGCGGTGCTCCAAGTGTGGAATCTTTTCCATTTTGCTGAATATGCCTTTCTCGTGGAAGGTCTGCGAGCTTCCACGATGATATCCTTCACTCTTGGATAGCTTTTCCTGGTGAGGAGTCAAGGTATTCTCCAGGCTGTCAGCTGCAGGGTTTTCAGGCTGGAGTGCAGAGTTTTGTAATTGTGCTGTGTCAGAAGGAGTGACCATTGTGGTAGAGGCCACGGTTTCGTGTGTGACAGGCTCCGTAACAGTGGGTACCAGTACTGCCTTGGCCAGTCCGGGGCTATTAGAATCACTTTTGGCTGCTCTATCCTGATTTTCAGTAAGACCTTGGTCATTAGTGAAAGAGGTGGAAATGCATACACTGTTAGAGTATTCCAGCTGACAGAGAGGGCGTCCACTTTCCATGCTTGTGGGTGGTATGTCCTTGAACAGAATTTCTTCAGCTGATGATTGTGGTGGGAGGCAAAAAGATCTATGTCCGGCCTCCCCCAAGATTGTGTTATCTGAAGGAAGATGTCTGGGTGTAGCATCCATTCATGTGGATCCATGGTACTTCTGCTTAGGCTGTCCGCCAGTATGTTGTCTTTTCCTGGCACAAACTGGGATTGCAGCTCTATATTGAGATTTAGGGAAAGTTCACAAAGATTCATTGCTAGTCTGCAAAGAGGGTAGAATGGGTACCTCCTTGCTTGTTTATGTACCACATAACTGTGGTATGGTCTGTCCTTATTAGCAGGTGGCCTTGATGTAGAAAGTGCTTGAAGGCCTCGATTGCATGAATCACTGCCAGCATTTCCTTTTGGTTTATGTGCATGCGCAATTCTTTCTGAGACCATAGTCCTTGGATGCATCTGTCCTCCATATGTGCTCCCCATCCATGGTCTGAAGTGTCCGAGGTAATGGTTTGGCTGGTTACTGGTTTGCTGAAAGGCAGACACCTGTTTGACTGGCTTGCTTGGGCCCACCACAGGAATTCCTTTTGAAGGCATGGAATGAGTGGTATCAACGTTTCTAGGCTGTGATTGTGCTGAGACCATAAACTCCTTAGGTACCATTGTAGTTTTCTCATATGCAGCCTTGCTTGTGGAATCAGAAGAATGCACGATGCCATGTAACCCAGGGCCTGCAGGATTTTCCTTGCAGTCATCTGAGTTTGTTTTGTCAGATTTTTGAAGTAATCCGGTAGTTGTCTTTGTTTTTCTTCTGTGAGAAAAGCCATTTGGGTGGTTGTATCTAGTTCCGCACCCAGAAAAGTTATTCTTTGGGATGGCACAAGTCTTGACTTGTGAATGTTGACTGTGTATCCCAAGGCCTGCAGTAGGCGGATGGCATAATCCAAATGTTTTTCAAAGTTTGTTGGCTGTCCGCTTGTATAAGGCAGTCGTCCAGATACGGGTATATTTGAATCCCCTGAAGTCTGAAGTGTGCAATTACTGATGCCAGGCATTTCGTGAATACTCTGGGCGCAGTAGATAAGCCAAAGGGCAATGCTGAGAATTGATAATGCTCAGAACCTGCAAGAAATCTGAGGTGTCTTCTGCAACTTTGTCTGATAGGGACATGCAGGTATGCCTCCTTGAGGTCTAGAGTTACCAGCCAAGACCCCTTGCCCAGCATGGGAAGGAGTTGCTGTAGGGTCAGCATTTTGAATTTTGGCACAATGAGATAAGTATTGAGTGCAGACAAATCGAGAATAGGCCTCCATTGTTTTTCTTTTCTTGGGACAAGGAATAGTCTGGAATAAAATCCTTGGCCTTTTTCTGAGAGAGGAACCTTTTCTATAGCTTTCATTTGCAATAGGTTGGCAATTTGTTTTAAAGCCTCTGCCCTTTGATTTGGTGGCAGGTTTGGCATTCCTTTTCTTTTTGGTAATGTATGGAAATGGAACCTGTATCCTTTGTCTATTATTTGCAGTGTCCATTTGTCCCTTGTAATACTGTGCCAATTTCTTGAGAATAAAGACAATTTTCCGCCCAAAGGTGCTTCTAATTGAGCCCTGGTCGGCGGGATCAAAGTGAAGTCATTGAGTCTGTCCTTGTGCAGCAGTTGTTGGTCCTGCACTACCTCTCTGGTTAGGAGGCTGCCACTGACGTCCTCTGTAGGAGCCTCTAGCTTGCCCTCTACCTCTGGCACGCCTGTTCTTGCCTCTTTGATATCGCTCTTCTGGAAAGGACCAATTCTTAGAAGGCCAATTTCTGCTGAATCTTGGTGGTTGTACCTGGAGGAAATCTTTGACTGTTTGTACAGATTTAGCCTTTTCCTCAAATTTCTTTAAGACCTCCTGAGCAGTGGAGCCAAATAACTTTTGCTTTTCCAGTGGAGCATCCAGAAGCTTAGCCTTAACATGATCTGGCAGAGATTGTTCCTTCAGCCAAGCATGTCTACGTATGACTGCACCTGTCATTGCTGACCTACATGAAGCTTCCAATGCATCATAACCACACTGCAAGAAATGGTTGCGAATTATGTACCTGATCCTGAAGTGACTTACGATCTAGGGGTTCAGGAGAAGACAGTTTTTTCTGCAATTCATCCAACAAATACTCTTGGTACTGTATCATATGAAATTGACAATTTAAAGCCCTCACAGACAGAGTGGAAGAAGTATACACTTTTTTACCCCATCTCTCTAAAGCCCTGGACTCCCTTTCAGAGGGGAGTGGATTTTTAGTAGTGGCAGCTGCAACCCCTTTAGGACCCTGGGAAATAGTTTCTGGGTCAGCAGAGTGGGCCTTGTAAAGGAAATGATGCGAGTCCGGGACCCTGTAGTACCTATCGGGTTTAACAGGAGCCGGAGGAAGGGTGTCAGGGGTAGTGCTAGACTCAGAATACACATCATCAATGACACTTAAAACAGGAGGAATAGCCAAAGGTCTATGCTGAGGTAAATGAAGGAAAGTCCTTAATCTCTTCCTGGAATCGGAGAATTCCTGGCCCTGCCATTGGAAATGCTCCCTCATGGAGTGAAGGGTCTCCCCAAAGGACAGCTCTTCAGGAGGGGAGGCAGAGGGAATGTATTCCTCTGCATCAGAATCCTCGTAGGCCGTGAAGGCCTCCTCCTGGTAATCTGATAGAGCAGAGCCATCAGAGGCCTCATCAGAGGACTGAGGATCAGCGGACTCCCCTGGGCCTTTTGTCTAGAGGGGCTTGAGAGCCCCTGTCCGGATGAGGCTGAGATCCCCTGATTAAGGTAATAAGGTCCTCAGCCAAACTTAGTATCTGTGAACCTGTACTGGATCCCTGAGAAATAGTCTTGGGAGGCAGAGTTTTTTGTTGCTTAGCAGCTTTAGCCCTAGTGAATGCTTTAATGGACATGGAAGCAGGGGGCCTGGCTGCTCCACGTGCTGGTGTAGTTTTGTCTAAGGAAATGGTGTCGGTAGTTTCAAAAACACCGGTTTCCGAGGGTAAATCCATAACCGACTCAGAAGAAGCCTCCGGGGCCGAGGCTGTCGGTTGTGCCGTTTCTACGGTTGGAAGTACCAAGGACTCTGTTTCAGCCGAGACCGAGACACTCGCGGTAGGCCTAGGCATGGTTTCAGCCGAAACCACGGTCCGCGTGTGTCAGTCCTTGTCCTTCCGTTTTTTTGGGTAAATGAGAAGTCGGAGTCTCTGACGGCATTTTATAAGAGAAACTAGCCCCAAAAAATTCCTCTGCAAACTCCGACCGACGCCTAAGAGTGCATCGATTAAAGGAGGCACAGGTAGTACAGGCAGAGACGTCGTGGTCTGGGCCTAGGCAAGGGAGGCAGTAGGAATGGAAATCTTTATGAGGTATTTGTTTCCCACAAGTCAAGCAATTATTAACTTTAAGCGTTTGATCTGACATTGGCTGAGGCAAGAAAGAGTCCCCAACGGGGTACTTAGCTTTTTGAAGTCTTCGGTAGCTGATTTTACAGGAGCTGGCCGACCGGCACTTGCGAACTGCTTCTGCTTCTGGCACCACGCGGAAAGAAAGACTGAGGAAGATGGCGTCGGCTGACACTTTTATACCCCAGGCGCTCTGACATCGGGGAAAGGGCGACATCAGCAGACGCCGGACCCAGACTTTGGAATCCGGCCAACCGAAGGGCTGCCTGAGGCAGGACAACCCATATGTAAGGACTGCAGATGCATCCTTGAAGGACATCATCTAGCAGAAACTATGTACTGTAACCCATATGAAAGAATGTAAGACTGTTTGAGGGGGAAAAATACAGGGCAATATGTAAGAAAGCTTTAAGGAAAACTATCACATAATGAAAGTATATACTGTTATTACATCTTGATATTTTGAGCTATACTACTGCAAAACTATCATCCAAGGTTTTTATTATATTCAAATCTGTTAACATTTCAGTGTGGGTCATGATGGGAACTGTTGTAGTAATACAACAGTTTTCTAGACTCATATAAAATAATAAAATGCACAGTCCGAGGGCTATAAGAAAGCCCGCCTTTATTGAACATAATTACTGAGCACTTTTCATCCCTACAACCTTGGACTTCATTAGAATACAAATGGACCATATACAAACACCATTTAAATACCCCTCTTCTCCCTAGGATAGGATCGTAACCAGACAATCACTACCCTAAAAAGTGATATCATTGAATGCTCTGGCTAAAACGTAAGGTTGTAGGGACAAAAGCGCTCAATACTTATGTTCAATAAAGGCGGGTTTTCTTACAGCCCTAGGACTGTGAGTTTTATTATTTTACATTGGTTTGGTTTGCATGACACCGTTTTAGAGTTTTCAAGACACAATCTTGTTTCCATAAAGTGTTGTGTGTCCCCATAATACGAAGCCACCTAGTCATAACAAATTCATTTTATTTTCTGTACTCGCTTGTAATAATGTTGACCATTAATGGCTTCACAAACCATGTCTGGGAAAATGTATCAGTGTTTCTTGCATAGAATCTTAATGCTAATCTTATACTACTAAAAGCTTTTCACTGTACATGCAAATTACATTCCATACAAATTATCTTCCATACAAATAAACTACTTTACATATTTTAAGCATTCAAAGGTTCCTAGACAATTCCAGATCCTTTTTCACACCATATCTTGTGACTGCCCAGATTTTTGCTTCACGTTTTTGATCTGTTCCTCATAAAATTAAAATATGTTGATTTCTGTTAAATTTCTGAGGACTGAACTAACTAAATAATGACATTCAACTGAGTTTCAGACATCATATACTTCAGAAAATGCAAGCTAACACTAAACCTATTATGGTAGCAACTTTCTAAGTTTTTAAGAACAATATTTAAAATGTGTCCCCATATTTGGTCCTTTGTCACACCATTATATTTAGTGTTGTCAGGATGTCTTGCACTTGAAGTTTAAAGGTATGCATACCTTTACATAATTGTTTGAATGCAAAGTTTCCATACAAGTCCAGCAGCTTTTTTTATCTATGAATGACAAAGTACAGTTTTGTACCTACCATAAATGTAGATGTTAGAGTGTTCACCCTGCTGCAGTCATCACACTTGGGTTATCCTGTCGTCAGGTGGTCCCGCAGTCGGCTGGATTTCCAAAGTCTTGGTCCAATGTCGGTTGCTGTCGCCTCATCCCTGACGTCAATGAGCCAGGGGTACATATATTGCAACCAATGCCATTTTCTTCATTTTTTTTTGCCCCAGATGTCAGGTGCCCCCAAAAGAGTGATCAGAATTAGCACCAAATGGTGTGAACACTGCACAAACACAAAATCCGTTCAGCTATACGCAAATACATCAGTTAGGCATAGCAGAGATTTAGCCAGTAGATCAGAGGGGATGGAGGGAGGGTAACCTGGACTGCAGCAGGGTGAACACTCAAACATCTACATTTATGGTAGGTCAAAACTGTACTATGTTCATTGTGTTACCCTGCTGCAGTCATCACACTTGGGTTGAATCCCAAAGCTAAGGTAG
Organism: Protopterus annectens; assembly: GCF_019279795.1. Lineage (NCBI taxonomy): Eukaryota > Metazoa > Chordata > Ceratodontiformes > Protopteridae > Protopterus > Protopterus annectens. The sequence continues at coordinate 1,523,632,174 of NC_056746.1, read as the reverse complement.
GATGGAGGCATGATAGAGGGTTAGTGGAGGCAATGAGGCCCTGCAGAACTGCAGTGGCGAAGCCCGCCCTGGACTTAGAGTAAAGAGGTAAGTGATAGTGTTTGGTGAAGGTGTGTACAGAACTCCAAATTGTAGCTTCTAAAATTTCCTTGGTAGGAATCCCCCTTAGAAAGGCTGTAGAGGTAGCTGTTGCCCTGGTAGAGTGGGATCTAATGGTAGGAGGAACTGGTTTCCCATGATGGGTATAACAGAACCGTATGCAATGGCCTATCCATTTAGAAATGGTTTGCTTGGATATAGCTCTCCCTTTAGAAGCTGTAGCACAGGATACAAAGAGCTGGTCAGTTTTTCTGAAAGCCTTAGTTTTATCAAAGTAGTAACGAAGCTGTCTGTGAATGTCCAAGGAATGCAGGAGTCTCTCACCTTTGTTCTGTGGATTGGGGAAGAAAGTGGGTAGGTGGATGGTTTGATTTAAAGCTACACTGGAAACCACCTTAGGCATAAAGGAAGGATTAGTTCATAGAGACACTCTGTCTTGATGAAAAATGAGGAAAGGTTCCACTGCCATTAGTGCCTGTAATTCTGAGACTCTCCTAGCTGAAGTTATTGCCAGGAGCAGGGCAGTCTTCCAAGATAGGAACTGAAGGTCTGCAGAGAAAGCTGGTTCAAAGGGAGGTAACGTCAGTTTTTCTAGAACAAAGTTGACGTCCCATGTTGGTGTAGGAGCTCTTCTAGGTGGTCTAATGTTTTTTGCCCCTCTGAGGAACTGCCTTAGAAGAGGAGTTGAAAATAAAGGTGGATACGTGTCGTAGTGAGCTGAAGCATGGATTTTAATTGAGGAAAAGGAAAGTCCTTTGTGCAACATCTCAGCTAAATACTGCAGAATGTGAGACATGTGAGGTTGAGTTGTATCTTGGCCTTTAGCTTGGTTCCAGGCACAAAACCTTTTCCATTTGTCTGAGTAAGCCTTCCTGGTGCTTGGCCTCCTGGCTTCCAGAATAACATCCAGAACTGCTTGTGAAAGAGGAACTGGTTGGATGTTTAACAGATTTGCCATGCAGTCAGATTTAAGGTTTTGAGCTGGCTGCGTAGAATCTGTTTGTTTTGTTGCGTGAGCAAATGGGGTATTTGAGGCAATATCCATGGTGGGCTGTGAGCCATATTCTTCAATAGCGGGTACCAGTGCTGGCGTGGCCAGTCTGGGGCTATGAGAATCAGTCGTGGTTTCTCCTTTTTGACCTTCAAAAGAACCTTTGTGAGAAGAGGTAATGGAGGAAAGGCATATGCTGTCAGGTTTTTCCAACTGAAGGAGAGAGCGTCCACTTTCCAAGCTTGATGGTGGAATGTCCTTGTACAAAATTTTGTCAGTTGGTAGTTTTGAGGACTGGCAAACAGGTCTATATTTGGAAGGCCCCATTTTGAGTTATCATTGTAAATATTTGTGGGTCTAGTTTCCACTCGTGGGGATCTTTGATGTTTCTGCTTAGGTCGTCTGCCAATGTGTTTTTCTGTCCTGGCAGGAATTGAGCTTGTAACTGGACTTGGTAGGCCAGAGCTGTGCTCCATAAGATCATTGCTTGCCTGCAAAGAGGGTAGGAATGTGTGCCCCCTTGTTTGTTTATGTACCACATTACTGTGGTGGTGTCCGTCTTTATTGCAAGTTGTCCTGGATGTAGTAGATCCTTGAAGGCTGTCAGAGCTTTCTGTACAGCTAGCATCTCTTTGATTTATGTGCAGTTTTCTTTGTTCTGCAGTCCATAGGCCTTGAATGCATTGTCCTGCCATGTGTGCCCCCCAGGCATAGTCTGAAGCATCTGTTGTGATAGTTTGCCTGGTTGGGGGCAAGGTGAAAGGCTGACCCTTGTTGAGGTGACATGCCTGTGACCACCATAGAAATTCCTGTTGAAGGCAGGGAATGAGAGATATCATTGTGTCCAAGCTGTGGCTATGTTGAGACCATATGCTTTTTAGGTACCACTGTAATTTCCTCATATGCAGTTTTGCAAATGGTATTATCAGAATGCAAGATGCCATGAAGCCCACAGCCTGCAGAATTTTTCTTGCAGTTAATTGGGTCTTTGTTGCCATTGTCTTGAAATATTGAGTCAGTTATAGTTGCTTGTCTGGTGTAAGATAAGCCTTCTGGGCCGTTGTGTCCAAGCTGGCACCCAGGAATGTCATTTTTTGTGAGGGTACTAGTTTTGACTTCTTTTCGTTTACTGTGTACCCCAGACAATTTAGTAGATGCTTCACAAAAGCCAGATGACGTAAGAGAAAGTCTTTTCTTTCTGCTTGGATGAGGCAGTCATCCAGGTATGAATATATTTGAATTCCTCTTTGTCTGCAGTATGCAATTACTGGTGCCAGGCATTTTGTGAAACCTCTGGGCGCAGTAGATAACCCAAAGGGCAGTGCAGAGAACTGATAATGGGTTGAATCTGCAATGAAACGGAGGTATCTTCTGCAACTTTGTCTGATAGGGACATGCAGGTATGCCTCCTTGAGGTCCAACGATACTAGCCATGCTTCCTTGCCCAACATGGGAAGTAGCTGCTGTAGTGTTAGCATCTTGAATTTGGGAACTTGTAAGTAAGTGTTTAGAATTGAAAGGTCCAGAATTGGTCTCCAAGCATTGTCCTTTCTGGGTACTAGAAAGAGCCTTGTGTAAAATCCTTGGCCTTGCTCTCGAGTCGGTACCCATTGAATGGCTCTCATGGCCATGAGAGCTGTAATTTGTTTTTGTGCCTCTGCCCATTGATTTTGTGGCAGGTTTGGCATTCCTCTTTTCATTGGCAAGGTGTGAAAGTGGAATCTCTATCCTCATAAAATTATGTCTAGGACCCATTTGTCCTTTGTGACCATGTGCCAGTTGTCTGCAAAAAGTGCTAGTTTTCCCCCAAAGGGGGCTGTCAAAAGAGTTTTGCTTGGCCAGCTGAGGTGCAAGTCATTGAGTTTGCCTTCTGGTGGGTTGAAACCTGTCTTCTCCTCACTTCTGGGTTGTAGGTGCCCCATTGGCGAGGTTTATACTGGGCTTGTGGTTGTCCTCTGCCCCTTGGGCGCCTGTATTTACCCCTCTGAGGTCTGTCAGTGGCTGGAAAGGACCAAGTTTTTTGTTGGCCAGTTTCTGCTGAAGCGAGGGGGTTGTACTTGTAGGAAATCTTTGACTGTCTGCATTGATTTCGCCTTATCTTCCATTTTCTTTAAAACTTCTTCTGCTTTAACTCCAAAAAGAACATCCTGCTGTAAGGGAGCATCTAGTAGTTTTGCTTTAACATGATCAGGCAGACTTTGTTCCTTTAGCCAAGCATGCCTACGTATAACCGATCCAGTGACAGCTGCTCTGCAGGAGGCCTCCAAAGAATCAAACCCACATTGGAAGGTATGTTTGCCCACCTGCTCAGTGGCGTGCAACAAATCCTGTACTTCTTTCAATTCAGATTGTTGGGGGAGGGAGGTTATCTTTTGTTTTAACTGAGAAATTAGAAATTGCTGATACTTAAGCATATGAAATTGACAATTTAGTGCCCTCATAGCTAATGTGGCTGAGGTGTAAACCTTTTTCCCCCACCTGTCTAGTGCTCTGGAATCCCTCTCAGAAGGTACTGGGTTTTTAGCCATGGAAGCCTTAGCCCCCTTGGGACCCTGGGAGATCGTCTCTGGGTCAGCTACTGGGCTTTTGTAAAGAAATATGTGGGAAACAGGTACTCTGTAGTATCTGTCAGGCTTAGCTGGAGCAGGAGGAAGAGAGTCTGGGTTGAAACTGGATTCTAAATAGACATCATCCACAATGTCCAAAACAGGTGGGATGGCTAGGGGTCTGTGTTGGGGGAGTAAAAGAAACTCTCTGAGCCTTTTCTTGGAATCAGAGTAGTCCTGACCTTCCCAGTGAAAATGTTCCCTCATAGTGTGCAAAGTTTCCCCAAAAAAGTAGTCTTCAGGAGGGGAAGCTGAGGGAATAGAATCCTCAGCATCAGAATCTTCATAAGGAGAGAAGGAATAGTCTTGGTCCTCAGAGGAATCCGAAGAAATAGACAGTTGCTCAGAGGAAGCAGAATCTTCCTCTTGTCTAGGCCTTTTGTCAGGAGGGGACTGTGAACCCCTGATAAGAGAAATCAAATCTTCAGCCATTTTGAGCATCTGTTTCTTAGGCATAGGGCCTTGAACAGGAGACTGAAGTGTAGTCTTTTTAAATTTAGGAGGAGTCTTTGACTTAGAAAACGTTTTGACTGTGAGAGTCGTCTGTTTGAAAACGCCTTCAGAAACAGATGGCGTTTCAGAAGCACCGACATCCTTAGAAGGTAAATCGTCGGAAGGGCCAGAAGTAAAAGGCTGCGTCGGCCTAGTACATTCCGTCAAAGTATCCGTAGCGGTCTCGGGTTCCAGAACTGCAGTAGTCAGGGGCTGCGTCGGAGCCTCACTGAGAACCGGAGACCGGATCAACTGAGGCCTCAGAATCTGGCTTAGGCCTGGGCTGTCGGTCCTTAACCCTGCGCTTTTTGTGCACGCCGGTAGCTCCGACGGCATGTTATAGTTAAATTTTCTACCAAAATAGTGTTGTGCGAAATCAAATCGTCTTTTAATAGTACACTTATTAAACCTAGCACAAAATCGACAAGAAGTGACGTCGTGATCGGGGCCTAGGCAAGGTATGCAGTAAGAATGAAAATCCTTATGAGGTATTTGCTTCCCACAAGAAATGCAATTGTTAACTTTTTCTGACATCGGTCTGAAGCAAGAAAAGTTTCCCCAATGGGGTAATTAGCTTTATAGAAGACTTCGGTCTGAAATTCGAATATCTCAGGAGTCGGCCGACCGGCACTTGCGAACTGCTTCTGCTTTGGGCACCGCGCGGCAAGAAAGACTGAAGAAAATGGCGTCAGTTGCAATATATGTACCCCTGGCACACTGACGTCAGGGATGAGGCGACAGCAACCGACGTCGGACCAAGACTTTGGAAATCCGGCCGACTGCGGGACCGCCTGACGACAGGATAACCCAAGTGTGATGACTGCAGCAGGGTAACACAATGAACATCTGCTACTCTAAAAGTTTAGTAAAGCAGATAAAATCTAAATTATAGTACGTAAAACTTTTGTCAACTAACTGCTTACAGTACTATACATACCAACACCACCACCAGGTTTCATGATGTAAAACTGGGTGGTGCTTCACTGGGGAAAACTACAGACAGTGTGCCGTCTCCCCTAATTCATGCAGGCTGAGAATTCATTTCTAAAGCAACCCAAGATGTTAAAAGGGGAAAAAGACAGTGGCATCTTCATGGTCTGAGACAAGGATAATTTGAAATAAGAAATGCATGACAGTGGGGCACTAAACTACCACAGTGCATGGAGCACGGTGATTATACTCTGATATTCGGAAAAAGGCAAATCGGTTAAATGCTAGAGTAGAGCGAGAGCTGACTGTAACAAGTGTTAAGCACTACCTCTTAAAGTTGTTAAGGTCAGGTCTATAATCAGACAGTAAAATGTGCCAGTATTCACCAGCAAATGACAGCAGCAGAAATAAAAGACTTGTTTCTGCCTGCTGTCCATACCGTTAACATGTCCCGAAGTTTCTCTAATGAATTTAGAAAGTTGCTAGAATGTTAGCATCCACTTTCTGAAGGACACAAACTCTGAAACTCCAATGTATGTCATTATTTAGAGACTTCAATCCTCAGTGGTTTGTCCGTAAAAGTACAGTTGTGTACACTTACCATAAATGTAGATGTTCGAGAGTATTCACTGTTGCAGTCATCACCTTGGGGTATTCCCTGCTGTGGTAGCCCTCGGCCGGCCCATATACTACAGTCAATGTTTTTCTGCGTCGGCTGCAGTCGCCTGTAGTCCGACGTCAGGTCATCAGTGCTATAAAGCAAGGCAGCCGACATCATTACATCAGTTTTTCTTGCCCTAACCCATCAGAAGCACAAGGAAATAAGGTAAAGTGCTCCTGGTGGCTAAGAGACACCGTGGGAACTTACGTCCGCCTAGAAAAAGAGGATATAAGGGGGATGGCGGGAGGGAAACCAGGACTGCAACAGTGAATACACTCGAACATCTACATTTATGGTAAGTGTACAAAACTGTACTGTTCTTCATGTTTCAACTGTTACAGTCATCACCTGTGGGAGGATTCCAAAAGCTAAGGAGAGGGGTGGAAGGATAGGTTAGAGCCCTAGGCATGTATCAGCAAACCCTGCAGAACTCCAGAGACAAACCCTCCCCTAGACTTAGAAAAAAGAGGTAGGTGGTAATGCTTTGTAAAGGTATGGACAGAGGTCCAGGTGGCAGCTTCCAAGATGTTCCTGGTGGGGACTCCTCTGAGGAAGGCTGTGGAAGTGGAGGCTGCCCTAGTGGAATGGGTAAAAATACACTTTGGGGGGGGGGGGTTCCCATGTAGTCTGTAGCAGAAATGGATACAGTGTGATATCCATTTGGAAATGGTTTGCTTGGAAATGGGCTTCCCCTCTGCCCCTGGGGCAAAGCTGACAAGCAGCCGGGTCTGTTTTTCTGAAGGGTTTAGTATGGTCCAGATAGTATCCGAGTTGTCTGTGCATGTCTAGCAAGTCCAGAATTCTCTCCCCCTTGTTTTGAGGGTTGGGAAAGAAGGTGGGCAGGTGTGGGTTGACCTGGTTGAGAGTCACATCAGATACCACCTTGGGCATAAAGGACAGGTTAGTCCTCAGGGAGACCCTGTCTGCATGGAAAATGATGAGGGCCTCAACAGCCATGAGAGTGCCTGAAGTTCTGAAACCTTTCTGGCTGAGGTGATAGGTAGTATGAAGGCAGTCTTCCTGGAGAGGTATTTCAATTCTGTTGAAGCAGCAGGTTCAAAAGGAGGTAAGGTTAATTTTTCTAAAACATAATTCAGGTCCCAGGCTGGCGTGGGAGGCCTTCTGGGAGGTCAGATATTGGAAGCCCCTCTGAGGAATTGTTTAATCAAAGGATGAGAGAAGAGGGGTAGGTCTGAGTCACAATGGGCTGAAATGGCTGAGGCGTGGATTTTAATAGAAGAGAAGGACAGGCCACTTTTGAGTAACTCGGCTAGGTAATCCAAGATAAGAGGGATGGAAGGATGTGAGGTACTGGCCCCCTCTGGACTGGCTCCAAGAGCAGAATCTTTTCCATTTCCCTATGCAAGATTTTCTGGTGCTGGGCCTTCTGGCCTCTGTGATAATGTCTAGAACCTGTTTGCTTAATAGGGACTCCTTGTTTGCTTTTAAAGTATTAGCCATGCTGAAAGACAGAGTCTGCAAGTCTGGGTGCATTATCCCCCCCCCCCCAAACTGGGTCAAGAGGTCTGAGATCAGGGGAAGCTGCTTGGGGGGCTGTAAAGTCAGGCTGTGCAGTAAGGGGTACCAATGCTGTCTGGGCCAATCTGGAGCAATGAGGATAGCCTTTGGTCTCTCCTCCCTTATTTTGATCAGTACCTTGGTAATAAGAGGCAGATGAGGAAATGCGTACACAAAGAGAGAATTCCAGGAGAAGGTCAAGGCATCCACCTTCCACGCTAGGAGGTGATAATCCCTGGTACAGAATTTTAGCAGCTGGTGGTTGAGGTGCGAAGCAAAGAGATCCACACCCCCACTCCTGAGTGATTTGCAGAAAGATTTTCCTGTGCAGCTGCCATTTATGGGGGTCCAGTAAGTTTCTGCTTAGGTGGTCTGCCAGGGTGTTGTTGACCCCTGGTAGGTATTGGGCAATTAGATGTAGACCCATGGAGGTGGCTGTCAGGCAGAGGTTCATGGCTAGACTGCACAGAGGGTAAGATTGGGCCCCCCGTTTGTTGATATGCCACATTACTGTGGCGTTGTCTGTTTTTATAAAGAGAACCCCTGACCTGAGATGGGGTTTGAAGGATGTCAGAACCTTTTGTACTGCCATCATCTCTTTCTGACTGATGTGTAAGGGAAGGTGTTGGGCATCCCAAAGACCTTGGGTTTCTCCTGCCTGCTAGGTAAGTGCACCAAGCAATGTCTGAGGTGTCGGTGATGATGATCTGGGCAGTAGGACAGAGGAAGAAGGGAAGACCCTTGTTCTTGGCACAGGCCCCTGCCCACCAGAGAAACTCTGCCCTTATACATGGGACCAGAGGGAGAGAGGTCTCTAGAGACAGAGTGCTGACACCAAAGGTTCTTTAGATACCACTGAAGTTTTCTCATGGGAAGCCTGGCCAGAGGAATTACAAGGATGCAAAATGCCATGCACCCTGGGCTTGCAGGAACTTCCTCGCAGTGAGGTGACTTCTGGAAGCCAGCTGGGTAAAGTAGACAGGCAGGAAGCTCTGCTTTTCTGGGGATAGGAAGGCCATTTGGATGCTGTGTGTAGCAGTGCTCCCAAGAAAATGGACTTCCTGGAGGGTGTTTGCTTTGATTTCTTCTCATTGATGGTGAACCCTAGGGAAGTTAGGAGGGATTTGACAAAGAGAAGGTCGTGCAGCAGCTTTTCTTTGCACTCTGCCTGAATAAGGCAGTCATTCAGGTAAGGGTAAATCTGTATATTTCTCTGTCTGCAAAATGCTACGGCTGGGGCTAAGCATTTGGTGAAGACTCTAGGTGGAGTAGATAAGCCAAAGGGCAGCGCAGAGAACTGAAAGTTTTGTGATCCTGCTCTGAAGCACAGGAACTTCTTGCAGGATTCCCTTATGGGGATGTAGAGGTAGGCATATTTTAGGTCTAGGGTCACTAGCCAGGCATTTTTTGTCAGCATAGGCAGCAGCTGCTGCAAAGTTAGCATTTTGAATCTGGAAACCACCAGGGAGATGTTCAGAATGGATAGATCCAAGATGGGGCGCAAAGTACCCTCTTTTCTGGGAACAAGGAAATGGAATAAAAGCCTCTGCCTGCTTGATCTGAGGGGACAGGTTCTACTGCCCACTGTGATACAAGAGTTTGGACCTGTTTCAATGTCTCTGCCCACTGATTTGGAGGCAAGTCTGGGTAACCTCTTGGAATTGGGAGTTTGCTGAAAGAGAATTTGTATCCCTGAAAAATTATCTTTAAGACCCATTGGTCCTTTGTTACAGAGAGCCAATTTTCTTTGAAGAGGGAGAGCCTTCCTCCTAGCTTTTGGTGAGTGAAAGAAGGGGGGGGGGTTGCCATAGAAGGGTGACTTTGAACTTCCTGCCTTTGGGGTGGAAGTGGTCCACTGTGCTTCTCTGCTGGCCCTGAGATAGGGGCCTGGATGGTCTGTCCCTGTGGGGCTTACCTTGGCCCTGTCTGCTAGGTGCAGGGAAGGACCAGTGCTTACAGGGAAAGTTCCTGCTGAAACTGGGAGGTTGAACCTGAAAGAAATCTTTTACTGTTCATATAGATTTTGCTTTGTCCTCTGCTTTTACTCCAAATAAGCAGTCCTTATCCAGGGGTGCATCAATTAATTTAGACCTGACATGATCAGGTAGAGGTTGTTCATTCAGCCATGCATGTCTCCTAATGACAGATCCTGACACTGATGCCCTGCTTGAGGCTTCTAGGGTGTCATATCCATAGTGTAATGAGTGTTTGGCCACTTGACAAGCACAGTGCAGTAAATCTGCTAACTATTTTGAATTGGCACAGTCAGGAAAGGTAGAAAAAATTTGTTTTAATAGTTCCAAAGTATGTTGTTGATATTTTAACATATGGAACTGCCAGGTGAGTGCTCTGATAGCTAAGGTTGCAGAGTTGTATACTTTTTTATGCCATCTGTCCAGAGCTCTGGAATCCTTGTCAGAAGGAACAGGATCCTTGGCAGAACTAGTCTTAGCTCCTTTAGGTCCCTGTGTAATGACCTCTGGGACTGCAGCAGGATTTCTGTATAGGTATTTGTGAGAATACCTGTCAGGTTTACTGGGAGCAGGTGGGAGGGCATCAGGGGCTAAGCTGGATTCATGGAAAACATCATCCACCACTCCTAAAATAGGGGAGATGGCCAGGGGTCTGTGCTGGGGCAGGTCCGGAAACTCTCTAAGTCTTTTCTTAGACTGGAGGAAGTCCTGGGATTCCCATTGGAAATGTTCCCTGAGGGTGTGAAGGGCTTCCCCAAAGGAAAGGTCCTCTGGAGGGGAGGTAGAAGGGATGGATTCCTCTGCATCTGAATCCTCACAAGCAGTCAGAGGTTGCTGTTCCTCTTCAAAATCTGAATAGTCAGATTCCTCAGAATCCTGTTCTGTCATAATTTCTGGAGAAGGGTGCCTTTTCCTTTTAGAAGTTGTGGCCCGACTACCCTGGATAAGGGAGATGAAATCCTCCGCCACTTTAAGCATTTGTACTTGGGACGGTGGAAAAGGATGGCTAGAAGCAGATTTTCTAGGAGTGGCCTGGTGTCTAGGCCTGAGAAAAACAGTAGTCGGATGAGAAGACATTAGTTTTTGTCTAGATTCGGTAGTGTGAATGGCTTCATCGGAAGCCGGTGCCTGCATTTTTTCAGAATGTCCACGGATTGTTGGCTGACCGACGCTATACCGGAATGTGAAGAGGAACACAAAAATAACTGTCTACAATAAGAGCTCTACGGCGAATGGTTCTCGCATCAAAGAGGGCACAGAACCGGCAACAGGGGACGTCGTGTCTGGGCCTAAACAAGTGACGCAGTAAGACTAGAAGTCTCTGTGTGGGATCTACTTTCCACATGCGAGACAATTGTTAAGTTTTTCCTGACATCGGTTAGTGCAAGAAAAAAGGGTCCCCAATGGGGTAATTAGCTTTAGACATTTTCAGCTGAAATTCAAACTCTTGTAGCGACAGACCGGCACTCGTGGGAACTGCTTCTGCTATGGGCTCCATGGCAAGAAAGACTGATGTAATGACATTGGCTGCCTTGCTTTATAGCACTGAAGACCTGACATCAGACTACAGGCGACTGCAGCCGACTCAGAAAAACAATGACTCTGGTATTCGGGCCAGAGGAAGGAATAACCCACAACAGGTGATGACTGCAACAGTGAAACACAAAGAACATCCAGAGATTTTATGTGGAACAAACTAATATTAAGCAATAATCTGGATGTTCTGCAAAAATCTGGACAGTTTAAAGGGATAAATAGTATGTCTAAATGTGATGTACAGCTTTACACTGCCTTTCTGACAGCGTCCGCTAACTGTTTTAGGCTTTGAAAGCAGACAAAGCACTTAGAGATTTTTTCATTATCTGCTCCATGTACTATTGGTTATAAAGCTCCATGCACTACAAAGAATTATGATCTTGTCACAGATTATAACCTAGTATTGTGTGTTCTCCATGTGGATGCCAAGATTTTGCCATCCATGTCTCAAACACATAAGTTACAACTGTTAACTTGATCGTAATCCTCCATTTTAGGCACCATTACATGGAGAAAAAACTCAGGGATATACATTAATACACTAAGGACTGGAGTGGCTTTTAAAATGTAGACACAAAGCACTGGAATACACATTAAAACAATATTAGCAATGAATTAAATATAATAAAAGATATGACTCATCATTAAACAAGAACTGTCAAAGTTACCTTGCATTATCTCTGCCATGAGATTTTAAGAAGTTTTTATCACTGAACTTGGACAGAAATGCAACCAACTCTTCATTTGTCCTATAAAGATAAAAAACAAACTAGTTAGATTAGAACATTTTCTCTAACAAAAATACAAACATGAAAATATTTAATTTTTACGGTTATGGCTTGGTTATATGATTGTGCTGGGCAATGAATGGTGGCCCCAAAAAAGGCATAAGACTTCAGTACTGGTTAACTGTTGCCCAACTACCCAGTGCACAATCAATAGGCCTGCATCCTAATACGAAATGAAACAAGGTAGCTCTTCTGCTGTGTTACTCCTCACCAACAGACATATGAAACTGCATGGATCCCAGGATCATCTCCTGCAACAAGTTTTCCATTAACATTTCCCTTTAATGTAACAATTAAGCTTAACGTTTGTCACATATATTGGCATCTGCCATATGCGGACTATCTCTGACAGGCTGCTGTGCAGTGGGATCTCTTTAACTGAGGTCCCCCTGAGCACCAATTGTTGAGATGTCTAGTTCTCCCACTTATGGGTCATCAAACCTCCTGCCAGCACATGCGGTGAAGTTAAATGTTGGATCCAGAAGAGTACACCTAGACCTATGGTGTCCAATTCAAACACACAAACTGAACAAGGTCACCTGTGAGATACGGAAACAAGGACATGACAGATTTACAAGAACATGTTCAAGAAAATGTACATATGCATGCTCGCACACCCAAGCACACACTATAAGAAATCGCGAACTTACTTCAATCACAATATTCTTTCAGGACAATCACTTTCCTTTAAGCTAATCAGTTAATCTCTCACATCTTCTTTTTTGACCCTGTCTAACCCTTTTGAGAAGAGTTCTTTATTACTGTTCATTCTGCATACATTCATTGTTTGCAGGTACACATCTCATGTATTAATCTATTTATTTCTCTGATTATCCTGCTTCATCTCTTTACTTCTAGCATCACTTATCTCAGGACAACTTAACGATTTCTATTTTCCTAATATAACCTTCTGTATCAGCACCATAAGTAATGTAATTAATACAACCTAATGTCTTGTCACCTTTAAATCATTATTCCAACTTAAGAATGTCAATTCTTTTAAGAAAGTTCCTTCTCCTATTATCTTACCCAACGCTTACCATGCTTCTTGTTTAAATTCTGTTAATGTTGCACAATTCCAAAACACATGATCCCAACTTCCTCTTTCTCCTTCACTACATCTCCAATGCATACCCTATGTCAGTGGGAAATTTTATATTGTACTTCAGGAACAAAAGCACTTATGCTGTCACCAGCTAAACGCAGAAAGTTTAGAATATTCTCATGGCTTACTTGGCAGCTAGACGTACTCCCCCCCACTAACCTTTTGTGTAAATGTGCATTTAATTTCCTTTTTCACTCCTCTCTCAAACTATCATTCACAATTAATCAATATTCTATCAGCCCAACTTAATATTAATTTAGATATAATCTAAAACAGAAAAGCCAGTTGCATCAAGAACTTGAATATAGGTTTCCCCTTCTTAAAATGCTCAGCTTACCCCCACCTTTGATTCTTCTTTGCTACTAACTCAAAGCTAGGGGGTTAAGGTCATTCAGGGTAAATTCCCTATGGGCTTCCTCCCATCTCAGTACCATTTCCCTTCTCAGCTGTCTAGAACCCTGGGACTTTATCGTGTTCGTACCACTCTACAAGTCACTTCTTTTTTTGCTAATCTTTGTCTTTTCTTCCATAATCCTCCTTTACTTGCCTCCTCTCAGACACTTCTTCATTGTGCAACAAACATAATGATCTGAATTGTTACACTTATCCTTCCATTTTAATTGTGCCCCAAATCCTATTGCTTGTCTCTGCTCATTATCCTCTGTGAGGACATCATATTTAGGCATCTATGATTTCATTTGTGCTAGACATAGATACCTCAAGTTGTACAGCAGTATAATAAGACTTTTAGGTCTGGAAAAACTGATCCTCCTTGCTCAACAGATCAAATCAATTTATTTCAGTGAACTCTTGCTTCCATTTTCTATCAAGAAATGATCTTATATCTTTGTTACCATTTTCTCACAGTTTTTCCTCAGGTTGCTAAAGTACACTTGTCCTACATATAACATCAATCGCAAAAGGAGCATTTTTATTGCCCATATTTTATCATCTTTATCATACCCATTACTTTATTTTACATACTATCTTTTCTTTTATATCCTCCAACACGTCTTCTTGCTTCCCATCTTCTTCTATCTGCATTCCAGAATATTTCACTTTCTCAAGGTCCCATGAAAAAAAAATATGCATTCTGAACTAAATTAAATGTTGGAATCTTTTTTTAAAACATTTGCTGATTGGGTAGGTGCAATGAGCAAATTTTTTTTCTTTTCAGGGTCAATTTGGCAGCACTGTCTGGTTAAGTGAGTTCTTCAGAGAAATATAGCATACAAATAAAAGGTAGAAGGAACTAAAACCTTGTACTCGGGCTTATTAACAGTTCAGAGCTTTAGTCTGAGCTTTAGCCTGTGATAACTACCACACTAAATTTATACCAATTCAAAACTGTTGCATTTGATTTACTCTCATTAACTTTATACCTTGTCAATTTAATTTTGATACAGTTTTAAAATTCTAAACAACTCCGGGATATCCACTTTCAGTCTGGTTATGCATATGATTATATCACCTGCAAATAGTACTAATTTTTCACATTTCTAATGACATCTGTACCCTTGTATCTGGAACTGCCTAATCCCCCTCATTAGTGGCTCTAGCTATAGAGCAAAATGAAGGGGAAAGTGGGCATCCTGTCTAGTTCCACTAAATAACACGAATCCTAACCTTTTGACAATAGGCTTCTACTCCATTTATTCTAAAAATTAATTCTCAGCCTTTTCGGGAATCCATGTGTGTCTATTGATTTTTTTCATGAATACCCAGCTGAGCCTGCAAACACCTTCTCTGCATCTAAATCTATTAACATTAATGTACTCCTCTGTTTGCATCATCCTGTATAATAAGATTTTTGTTACCGTTATTAAAAGTTTGTTTGCTTTCAATAAATCCACACTGATCACAGCTGATAGCTTTAGCCAAAAAGACTGCCAGTGTCTGTTAATATTGTCAAGGAAACTTTGCAATCATGTTTCATGAATGAGATTAGCCTATTACGAACCAGGGAGAGCCGAGCCTTTCCCCGCTTTCATTAATACTGACATTATCACTTGTTTCCAGGATTTGGGTATCTTTCCCCCTACGATTACATATAACTTTTATGCCAAAATACTACTTAGGTTCATAGGTTCAAAGATTAGTACTAGACTAACTGCCCTTCTGGGTCATTTTAAGCATAGCCAATTAACCCATGTGAGAATCAAACCCTGCACCTTGTGTATGTCAACCTCCCTCTGATCATAGGTTAGTACTAGGCTACTTGCTCTTGTGGTTATTTTAAGCCTAGCCAGTTATCCTAAGTGAGAATCAAACCCTGCACCTTGGTGTTTGTAAACACCTTAACCATTATGCCACCTAACCACACTAACCCAGCTAACACACACTCCCCCTTCTCATATCACCTAACAGCCGCAGATTTCAGCCTTCACTTGAGTACATTTCCCATCCCCGATTCCATTAATAACCCTTCCTTCTCTCTCTAACCTCTCTCATCCCTTCTATATTCCCACTTTCCATTTCAAAGCAATCAAATCTAAACACGTAGTACCACTAGCTGAAGAACTAAAAACTGACTCGCCTGTTGGTCCTGACAATCTTCTCCTACGGTTTTTATTCCTAAATTAACTATTTCATAATCCCCTCCCCCCTCAAAAAAAATTTATAATCTCTACCAAAGTCAAAACATCATGTCTGATATCTGTAAAAAAGCCACTGTTACCCCCCCCAAAAAAGAAAAAACAACCCATCCCACATCACTGACTTCAGTCCCATCTCTATTCTTCCTATACTTATTAAAATCCTTGAAAAATTAGTTTACAGCCAACTTAGCCATTGCATCTCCCAGTATTATCTACTATCTTCATAATAGAATAGCTTTTGGGTTGGTAGTACCACTTCTACTGCACCCTGAACCCTTACTGGTAACATCTTCCTGATTAAGGATAAAGGCCTCCTTCACTTGAGTCATCTTTACTGACTTCACCAGAGCTTTCAAACTAGTTGATCATAAAATTATTTTAAATCACCTAATTGAAACTGGAAAGATAATTTTTTGAACCAGGGAGCAGGATCTGCGCTAATTCCAATTGGTACTTCTCGGTTCAGTTTCAGAGCACCCTCTCTACTTTCGCCACTCTACTTAAGAGTCCCTCGAGGCTCCATTCTTGCTCCCCTTCTTTTTTCCATTTTCATTAATAAACAAACACTTGACATCCCTCACCTCCTCTCTTACTTTATGCTGATGTTGTGGTCTTATTTCATTTAAACTTGACAATCTCAGCCACAGACCAACAACTATAAGCTGATTTCCTTCTATCAAACTTTTTAATAACAAAAAAGCTAATTTTGAACACTTCCAAAACTAAAACAATGTTATTTGGTACCTCCCCTACATGGCAGAATAACTCTCAATCTCTTCATTTCTGTAAAGCAGCAGTCATCCTGGGAAGATTTACATGAAGGGGATGTCTCGTTCTTGTCTGCTACAGAAACAATAATGTCTATCCTCTGAATCCCCATTACAGGCACACATCATGGGGCTGGTAATGCTTAAATTTCAATACGCTTCTCAAAAACTGGTCACTGGGGAAATGATTACCTCATTTTTTCAGTTAACAGTCAGTCAACCACCATCTAAAATGCTTTATGCCTCAGTAGTAGAGGCAGCCCTCACAGTGTGCAGAAGTGGAAGTGCCTTAATTTGTGTGCTTGTGTGCTTGGAGATAGCAGTCTTTGACTGATGCCCTGCCTTGTAGTCCCTTACCTTGTATCTTTCACACTCACTCATAGACCTCACACTTCTTACTCCTTTGTCTTCTGGTAGACTCTCCCTCACAATGCTTTCTTCTCCCAAAATGTAAATACAGCAGCAGAACTGGTCACAACCACAAAAAAAAAAAAAACATTCATGGTTTGATAAACATCAAAAATTGAAACTTTAAGTGTGTCAAACAATAGAGCCAAGGTCTATCCCCTCAGCCATATAGAAGTCTGACATTAGACATCACAGCACATGAAGATGTCCAGTGCAACCTCTCTCCCCCATGGGTGAGTGCTGAAGCTGAAGAATACAAGAATGTGTACCACTAGATATGCTGCTCAGAACAGGAAATCCCAACTCTTTCCCCACAACACAGGGCCTCTCAAAGTATGGTCGCTATTAGACTGGTTCCGTGGCACAAGGGAAGGATTCTCAACGGTGTCCCAGGAGACCTGGATTTAACTGGAGGAGCTAGGCAAGTACAGGGGAGGAGTAAAGGGACATGACTTGTTTGCCTCACTCAGTAGGGGTTACAAACACTCTGGGGCAAATGAAGACTGTACTAACTTCCTGGTGGGACCCATGAAACTCGTAGCTCATACCTATAATAACAGAAAGGTGTATCCAGAATCAACTCTTCCATCACCTGCTTCATGAACAATTTCTACTGAACATGGCTTTCGAACAGCCCACAGTACAACTGCTGCTCTATTATCCTTTATGGAAACTATTAATAAAACTAGAGACTTCAGCAAACTTGTCTAATCTCAACTCCTTGACCTGTCAAAAGTTTTTGACACTGAATCCCACAGCAAATTCCTGCAACAAATGTTCAGTCTAGGCCTATCACTTCCTACACTTCAGTGATGTAATAGCTTACCTTTCCGATAAACATCAATCTGTAAAATGGAAAAAACACTTTCACTGGTACACCCCAAAACTCTATTTTTGGTCGTCTTCTTTTCAATATATTCATAAATAACCTCCATGTCTTCCTCATTCACTACGCTGATGACACCACACTTGCATGTTTCTTTGATTACCCAGCACACCTTCAGCAAATAACACAAGATTCCTTCATCTCTGTCAAAAACTGGCTATGCAGTACCTAGCTATTTCTCAACCCCAATAAAACCAAGTTACTCTTATTCTCTCCAAAAACTCATATTGCAGGCAAAGCTAAATTCAAAATGAAGTCACTAAACAATACACTTATTGAAACTGTACCTTACACAAAATTGCTTGGAATGACAATAACCTTACATTTGATCTCCATATTCAAAATAATATAAAAAACTTACCAAAAGCTGGGGTTACTTTACAGAAACAGAAATTTCCACACAAATTCTACCAAACTAACTTTAGTAGTCATCTACCTCTTGCTTTCATTTCTTTACAGGGCTACAATACTCAGTAACCTTTAAGCCTCTCTTAAAATTTACTTAGAACAAATATTACACTAAAGTGATGAGATTTGTTGCTAACAAACTATCAGACTAACCACAGTACCGTACTGAAATGGATGAACTACTACTCCACCTGACATTTACTCAGCTACTTACTACTCATAATTTAAAGTACAAACCCACAGCATGCCCAGCTCTCAGCATTCTCCTTCACAGCTACCACCCCAACCAGACCCCTCTGATCCAGTGACAAACTGTTCTCCATCTAAAAAAAATTCACAGAAATCCACTAAAATCAGTTTGTATTGTAACTCTGTAGCGAAAACTTGGAACTCTGCTCCAGTCTCCATTAGATCTGTAGCTACATCAACATTCCCTCAAACCTACGCTAAAATAATTTTTAACCAGGCCATGGCTTTGCTTCTGCTCCACCTGTGGATAAAAAGATAGTTTTCCAGGCGAACCTCATTTCATTCCTGTATAGGCAACTGACTGGTTTCTTTTTTCCTTCTCTCTCTCTTACCACTGATTTGCATTTCACTATCCCTAAACCTCATTCATTCTTCTCTGACTATAAATTTCACAGCACAACTTACACAAATTATTTCTCAAATAATTTTGCATATATGTGTCACATACTTTATTTGTAATTCGTACAAGCATGCAGTATTTGTAATTCGTACAAGCATGCAGTCTTGGTCATTTGTTTTACTGCATTATGTATATAAGCCACATTCCTATTCAGTTTGTAAACTATATAAACATGATTTTTTTTACATTTATTTTATTTTTTTATGTTTATTATATATACATTGTAAATGTTTATGCCCTGGAGCTTTTCTCCCTGGGCCTCTACTAAAAAATGGGCTCCTTAAGCCAGTTGCACTTTCCTGGGAAACAAATGTCAGTAAATGATAATAACATACAAGAAACTCACTCTTCACCACAAGGTGGAAGCATATTACTGTGTACAATGCATACATTATGAACCCCCGTTGGCAAATGTCACAATACAAACACATGCACAAAAATTTGGAGAATTCTAAACATGAAAGGTAAATTTTCTCTCTCATTCCTCATCCTCGTTTCTTTTCCTCTGATAGTGGCAACATATACTAAGAATAAAATGTACCATCAGGAGTCTGCAGCTTTTTCCTACAATTTTTTAATTTCCTTAATAAATAAACAGCTCACAAATAAATTACCAGCATTACTCGAACTGCTATAGCTGCAGACAGAAGACAGCTCCTGCAAACAAGTTAAAAGGCTGCGTGTGAGAAACTGCTGGGCCAGGAGGTGGACAGATAGTTCTGGGGGATTCAACCTTGCAGCTGTAAGAAATTTATGTCCGTTATCCCAGATAGTAGAGTGATCCATGTGGAGCCACTTCAGTCATTGCTCAAAGTTCACCCCATAAAAGGCACAAAGACAGGCTCACAAATCATCTAAGAATAATAGTACAAACATACTTGCACTCTGAAGTTGTAAATTCATCTAAATGAATATAAACAAATGTAAATCAACATTGTAACTCACTGCCAGAGGCAGATACAAATCAAAAACAAGTACAAAGAACCATCAAAAATGTGAGGCAATTAAATAGCAAAACCAAGGTGGATAGTCCATTAGCGTCACCTAAACAACAATCAAAATTAATGAGAGTAACCACAAGCAGTAATTAAGTCATTAACGGGCAAACAGATGAAGTACAACGGTCTATCCAAATGCATAGCATCAATCATACTCAGTGAAACTATTACATGGAAAAAAAACTGTGCTGTGCTAAGCTCCAAGTGAAAAAAATAAAATACTGAGCAGTAACAGAAAAATGCTGACGGGAACGTACAACAGAGGTCTAAGAATAAGGAAAACTAGACAAAATTAACAAAAGCAGCATGCCTGCATTTGTTATAATGAAAAGGGCTACTTAAAAATGGTCTTGAATGACACACTAATTCACAAACTTACAAATATTATTAATATAAAAGGGAAATCTATAGGCAACACATTCAAACAGATGAGTGGGTCCAACAGGAAATTTAACTGGTTCTGCCTAGAGAGCTAGACAAATGAAGATAATGTGGACAGTGCACCTTCTAAACAGATGACACCAAGAAGTTCAACTCTGAGTACACGTTATCTTAAAAAGGCAAACATTTATGTAATGTGGAAAACATCTACAGCTGGTATTTTTTTACAATATTCAATTAGTAAGTTTGTAAAACCTCAATATTAATTATAGTTCAACAATGCAAACAGCAAATCTACACAAGTAAGTAATACTACACATTACTGAAATATGCTAAACAGATGCACAGTGTTCTAACAGGAAGAAAAAATGTCATAGAGGTACTGCTAAATGGCTGTACTGGGTCTGGTCACAAACCAGTATTTCAAAGTTCTGAGTCATGATCAAACCATTACACAGAAAACTGACAAAAGGCTTTTCAGTGGCACTGTGGCATACAGGTATGAAGCCCTGACAGAAATCAGGAGTGAAGGCTGACACTCAGAACAGTACAAGGAATAAAGTCAGGAACAGCGACTTGTACACTGAGGAGCAGAATAAATAAAATAAAGGATGGAGGCAGTCACATAGAAGAATGCAGGGAGGAATAAACTTTGGAATGGAAGCTGGCATCCAAAGGAACAGTGCAAGTAACAAAATGAGGAAAAAAGGATAGCACGCGGAGGAAAAGTGTAAGAAATAAAATCAAGTGGCTGCTGCACTGTGACCCAAAGTAAGTTCTCATTTCCAAAAAGCCATCGACGAAACCAATGCCCAGATAACATGGACCTTGACTCTGCCTGGAATAGTTTTGGTTTGTATAAAATAGCTTGGACATTGATTTGGAAATGGTCTGTTTTGACACACGTTGTGAACAACTGATCCAAAGATCTGAAAGATGTAGTCCTATCAAGACTGTATCTAAGTCGTGTGTGGACAGCCAAGGTAGAGAGTATGCTTTCTGCTTCATTTTTGTGTTCAGAAAACAAACTGAGGACATGCAGAGTTTGGCTTAAAGTAAACTCTGATACCACTTTGGGCATAAAAGAGATAAGTTCACAAAGAAATCCTGTGCCTGTGGAAAATGAGAAAAGTTGACTCACCACAAGTGTTTGCAACTTGGATACCCTTCTTGCAGAGGTCAGAGCAATCAGTAAAACTGTTTTCCATGTCAAGAACCTCAGGTCATCCAGGTTAGCTGGATCAAATACAGCTAATGTTAGCTTCCTTAATACAAAATTAGAATCCCAAGAAGGAGCCACTGGTGATCTTGGAGGCCTCTTATGCAAAACTCCTTTCAAAAACATTTTGATATGCATTTGAATACATTAAAAGAGAATGAGCCACAGGCAGATGTGCTGAAATGGCCGATAAATGAACCTTGACAGAAGAATCTCTTGACCTGATCAAGGCATTAGACACAATACCCCACCAGGGCATTGCTGACAAACTCAAAAGGTTAGGTACAAACTCATATGTCAGCCGGTAGATAGCCAAATGCCTCACAGACAAGACCCAGGAAGCTAGAACTGGTAAGTCCACCTCTACAAAGAGGCCAGTCACAAGTGGAGTCCCTCAGGGATCAGTCCTTGGACCTCTCCTTTTTGGCATTTACTTCTCTGAAGTCAAGGCCAATACCAGTGGTCTTTGGCTGACTAAATTTGCAGACTACTGCAAATTTGGAGCGGTCATTGAATCCCACACTGACACAAATGTTTTCCAGGAGGGGCTGACATAGACAAACAACTGGTGTCAGAGCCATGGACTAAAACTAAATGCCAAGAAATGCATAATAGTATCATTTGGGAAGTCATCCACCCCTGGTAACTATTATATTGACACACCCTTTAGAGTTGACCCAGTAGTCAGGGATTTAGGGACACACATAGATAGTAATCTATCCTTTGACCATCACATGCCTACGGTAGTGAGGAAATCCTTCTATGTTGCTCAACTAATAAACAAAGGTAAGTCCAAGAAAGTCACTGTTCCACTGTATTCGACATTCATCAGACCTATCATTGAGTACAATGCCCCCTTTGGTAGGTACCTAATTAGGCACATCCAACAATTGGAACGTCGACAGATGTTCCTCACTAAAAGAATACAGGGCTTAAGCAAAATGTCCTATGGGGACCACCTCAAGGCTCTATCCCTGTACTCTGTCTCCCACAGGGTGTTGACGGGACATTTATGCCTGACATACAGGGCACTGTCAGACCACACTGATGGACCGCTTGCATATCTGAAAAACAAACAGCACCAGAATTACCCATTCTAAAAATTAAACCTTGCCTGTGATATAAACAGGACCCGCTGGAGAGACAGGTATGTATCCCAGAGAATACCTGTCAGTGGAACAGGTTCCCCAACCATGTGAAGCAGAGTTCCCCCCAACCCAATTCAAGTGCAACCTGGACAACTGGATGGGAAACCGGAAATTCATTCCTGGTTTGGCACCTATGTCTCTAATGGACACAGGCAACCTGTAAATGCTTCATCTCCCAGGCCTAGCTTGTAAAGGTTTAATCACCCAAGCCCCTGCTTATACTTATTACAGGTATCAGAACTTGTCAGAGATTTGGGATGTATGGCTAGGCTTAAAAAGGTCCTCTTTGTTGTTAGCTTCATAGGCATTTACTACGCTATGAATAAGAAAGGCTACATTATAGTAACTCACAAGAATAGTGCAAAACCAAATAATAACTAGTCCTAAATGGGTGCTGGTTACATTGTTGGCACTATCTAGAAAACCTTTTCCATTTTTCAATATATGACTTTCTAGAGCAGGCTTTCTTTTTCTCCATTAGTACCTGCTGCACATCCTCAGTAAACAGGTGCCTAAAAGGAATCAAGACCATCATCCATGCAGTCCACTTAAGATGACTGATGTCAGGGTGTAACAAACACCCCAGTTCTTGTCTGAGTAGATCTAGTCTGTGAGGAAGCTTGTGGTAATTGCCTCTAGTCATTTCCAAAAGAAGGGAGAACCATGGTTGCATGAGCCAAAAGGGAGCCACCACATTGATCTTGGAGGATTCTGAACTTAAGAATTACCATATATATCAGTGGAAAGAGTGTAAAAGCATACAGAAACATTCCTGTCCAACAAAAAGGAAAGGCATCTGTCTTCCTAATCTTCAAGCATAGAGTCCCAGAGCAAAATCTTGCCTGCTGATTGTTCAGAGAGGAAGCAAAGAGGACTACTTGAGGAATTCCCCATAGACGGATCAAATCTTGGAAGATCCCCTGATCTAATTTCCATTTGTGAGGGTCTGCCCTTATCCTGCTTAATCTGTCCGAGACACAATTTTGCTCTGACAGAATGTAGGATGTCTGTAGAATGAAACTATGCTCTCAAGTTATATCCTAAGTGTCAAATAAATTATCAAAGAATCAGACTGTAAAATCATTAGGTTTTTCTTAAATAACAGTCAATAATACAGGAGGTTCAGTTTCAAAACGTTTTACTAGTGTACACCAGGAGGCAAAAGACTATACAATACAAGTATAGAATTTTGACTAATTACATTCAGGAAGTATTCAATATTTTATAGTATTTACAATCAGCTTTGCCCACCTTACTGACGTGGTCAGTCACAGGGCACTTACATCACTATAGTCTACAATATTCTATTCATAAGAAAGTGCTGAGGTTATACTTTTTAAAAGTTTTCCCATGAGAATAATACAGCCTTGCAAGGCACCTGGTCAGTTATAATGTCTTTCTGTAAATGTTGCTCTTTCAAGGTTTCAGTCCTGCTCGAATACAATAGTCAGTCTGGTTCTTAATACACTTCTTTGTTCCTTCTTGCAACATTAACTTCTAGCAGCTGTGCTGATAATATTTACAAGGCCAACTATCTCAGAGGAAGGAAGATACATGCTTTTTCCTGACCCAGCAGATAATCATTAGTGAAAAACATAAGGTTGCTGAGCTGGCTACTGCCAGGGTCAGAGTTCAATCACACTGCAGCTCCAAAGCTTCAAGCAATTACATGCAAGATCATTCTTACTGCCATATTGTAAAATAGAATAAAATGCATTACATACTATTTGCTTTTAAACTAGCACTTCATATATGTTTAAGTATATATTTTCCTAACATTCTCCCTCCTTTTAATACTTTTTATTCTATTCAGAAACATAAACAATATCATTTCGTTCCCTAGCCTTCTCCTTTTAAGGACTTTTAACTAGGCAAGTCATTTAATCTATACTTTAGAAAAAGCATCATCTGAAATCAATCTTTCAATTTCAACATCTTGGTAAAAAGTTTCAGTAACAGATATATCAACAAAATCTTTGATTAATCTTTTCATGCAGGGAATTCCACAGCAAACACATGCTCCTATTAGGAGTATACCCACACAAATAGCAATTAAAATGTTCATTAGGATGGAACCCCACCCCCCAAACAGATTCTGGAAAAAGTCCGTCAGTGGGTTTGGGCCTGGTTTAGTCATTGCTGATACTTGCTGAATTTCCTCTAGGTGATTATTTGTCTCGTGACGATTCTCAGGGATAAAAGCACAGCATTCTTCTTCGTGTACCACCTCTTGCTGCTAGGGTGAAGTAAAGAGCCATTCGATTTTGTAGCACAACAGTTCTCATTGCATTCAGTTCATCAGTCACCAATTCTAGGGCGGAAAAAGTTGCATTACTCATTACTTCGAGAAGTCTTGACAGCTTCCTCAGCTCCCAGATCGATTTGACTGCTCCATAGGCTGGTAGTATTCCTGCCCAGGATATAACACTGTTACCCAATTCACTTTTGTCTTTTACTGAATTATGGTCTCTCCAACCAGCTTTGATCTTCCCAACTGGATTCACAGGTTTCTTAACTGGACCTTCAGATTTTCGAGCTGTTTCCCTTACATTTCGTATCTTACCCAAAGGTAATTCTGCAGTATGTCTTATTGCTGGAACCAGATAACCCAAAGAACAACTGCCGGACCAATTCTCAGGTAACCATTTATATGCCTTTTTCCCACAAATAAAATTATTACTTTGGTACTAATACGTGTTATCCCTGCATGAAACATTTTCCTATCTTTAATAGACAATTGTTTAGTTAAGACTGGATTGTCACATACTGCATTTAATGTAGTTTTCATTGAACTCAGATATGAATCATAGTTAGTATTACAAACAGTACCCCCATTTCTGACTTTAATGTAACATTTATAAGACATTGTTATATTACAATTACTCCAGCCCACCTGGAGGGTATCATTTTTGTAGAAACATACAACTCCTTTTTGTGTGACAGGTAAAAATAAAGCTATTTTGTCCTGTGATCTTACAGTTTCTGTATCAAAAAGCAAAATTTCCCAAGTCTCATTTATCCCCAGAGGGACAGCGGACATTAACAGTCTTTCATATGCTGTTGGTATAGCTGTACAAACCCAGCAATTTGAAATGTTCATAGTCTCTGCATACACACGTTTCATGGCCAGGTATGTGTTAAAATTTGGATGCCAGTCTATAGACAGTTCATCACGTCTTTTCACTTTCACTCGTGTGGTTGAGTGCAGGAAAAAACCACAATAAGAGAAAAATTGTCACACTTATAGTCAACAAATGCACAGCTAACAAAATAATTATGCAACACTTCTGGGGTTGCTCTGCTTTTCTGTTTGCTTTACTTTTGGCCATTTTGCCCTTGTGTATCAGTCACAAAGTTCTTATCAAATTGAAAGTTCTTTACCGGTTTGTTCTGTCTTTCATCTGAAAAAGAGTTAAACTGCAAAACAGATTTATTCATTAACAGTTTCTTTATATAATTAGCTAATGAACTGTCAGCCTCCTGCTCTGCAGGCATGAGAGCTTATCACTGAGGCACATAATATGCTCTCCCAAAAAACATTTTAGAGGGAGTCAAACCCTTTACATTTATTTAATTCTAAGAAATCCATACAAATAGTGTGGAATGGGTATGGTGGTATAGGAAAACTTCCTTGCTTGGTTTTAAATGCTCCTTGTGCATAGTGCTTGTTACAAGTATGACAAGCTGCACAAAATTTTTCTGTATAATTTATGTATCCATGTGTTTGGAATATTCGATTTACTAACTGTACCATCCCCCCTGTTGAGACATGGCACTGCCCATGTGAGCAAAGCTGCATATTTAAATAAATTAGACGGCAATATCGGTTTTCTTTCTTTGGAAATGTACAGTCCATTCTCAAGAATTGCACCTTGTTTTACACATTTTTGTTTTTCTGCTTTTGTAGTAAGCATCTGCATTGTTTTTAACATGTCTAAATCTAAAATCTCAGAGGGTTGTAATTCCTCATTTAAAAATAAAGTTTCTGAGTCTGAGGCTGCTTGCTTTGCAGCTGCATCAGCTCGTGCATTACCTTTTGAAATCTTATCCTGTTGTTTTGTATGAGCTACACATTTACAAATAGCTACTTTGGTAGGTAACTCAATAGATTCTAATAGTTTTAAAATAAATTGTGCATGATTAATAGGTTTTCCACTGGATGTAATCATTCCTCTAATTTTCCATTGTTGTGCAAATACATGTACTGTAGAAAAAGCATACTGACTGTCAGTATATATGTTTACACACTTGTTTTTTGCTAAAGTACATGCTCTCATCAAAGCTATTAACTCTGCTGCTTGTGCAGATAAGTTGTGTGGTAAGGATTGAGCTTTTAAAATTTCAGTGTCTGTAACTACTGCATACCCCACCAGATTCTTTCCTGTAGGACCCCTTTTGCATGAGCCATCCACGTAATATATCACCTCAGCATTATACAAGGGCATATCTGTAAGATCTTGTCTAGGTAAAGCTAACTGTTTAATTTCCTGCAGGCAGCTGTGTGGTGTGCCCACCGCAGGAGTTGGAAGTAATGTCATACATCGTTCAGTTGTCATATGAGGTTGGCTCAGCAGTATAGTTATACATGAAAGATGTCTAGCAGGAGAAAGGTATGCCATTTTCTCTTGCTTTAAAATTATTGCAACCGCATGAGGCACTCTCAATGTGAGAGGGTGGAATAACACCACTGAGGCCGAAGCCTGCACTGCCATTGCTGCTGCAACTACTGCTTGTACACAGTGAGGCAAAAATTGCACCACTGGGCTTAACTGTGATGAATATTAAGATTGCTTATCCCCATGTTGTTGCTTCAATACTGATGTCATGTACCCTTGCTTACAATCTACGGTCTGAAGGAACCGTTTGTGATAATTTGGAAGTCTTAAAACTAATGAAGAAGCTACTAACTGCTTCAACCTGCAGAAAGCCATTTCTGCTTCTGTTCTCCATTGTAAAATATTTTGTACTGCCATTGGTGTCTTATATATCAAATCAGTCAGTGGAGCAGATTCCAAAGCATAATTTGGTACCCAGCTCCAACAAAAAAAATTAGTTGTACCTAAGAAAGACATTATTTCTTTCTTAGTTGTTGGTTTGGGTGCTTGCAAAATTGCTGTTTTTTTTTTTTTCTTTATCTAGTATTCTACCTTCATTGGATATCACATATCCCAGGTATCTAACCTGTTTTTTTCTAAAGTTGTAACTTACTTTTGTTTACTTTGTGTCCTTGTATTGCTAAAAATTTTAACAATGCTACGGTATCCACCCTGCACTGCTGCTGGGTGGGGGCTGCTAGCAAGATGTCATCTACATAAAGTAGAATTTGACTACCTCCCGGTGGGGTAAACCCTGCCAGGTTGCTAGCCATTTTTTGTGCAAATATTGTTGGGCTCTCACAATATCCCTGTGGTAGTCGAGTACATGTATACCTTTTACCC
Source organism: Protopterus annectens (assembly GCF_019279795.1). NCBI lineage: Eukaryota > Metazoa > Chordata > Ceratodontiformes > Protopteridae > Protopterus > Protopterus annectens. The sequence goes on along the minus strand of NC_056746.1, from coordinate 1,523,604,576 downwards.
TGAAATGTAAATGCAAACCAATATTGACTATCAGGATGTATAGGTATTGAAAAGAAAACATTGCTAATATTTACCACAGAGAAATACTTCTGTTGCGGTTTCAAATTATTCAACAAAGTATGTGGGTCTGGCACCGTAGGTGCTCTAGGTATTACTGCATTATTTACAGCTTGTAAATCTTGTACCATCCGCCATTCCCCGTTTGCTTTTTTAACAGGAAATAGGGGTGTATCACATGGTGAATCAGAATATTCTACCAGTACTCCTTCTTTGGGTAATGCTGCTATTATAGGCTTAATTCCTACTTCTGCATCCTTTCTCAAAAGGTATTGTCTTTTCTGTGGTCTAAAAGCTGACTTTGGGGTAATTGTAACTGGTCCTGCTGTTTGAATAAGCCCTACATCTGACTTGCCTGTTGACCACAGAGTTGTTGGAATTTTACACAAGGCCTTTTCTTTTTCTTTTAATAAAAATGCTAATCAGCTGTCCTCACTAGATTGCAAGTGTACAGCTGTATATGTCTGTGTCAACCAATTCAGTTTTTGTTTTTTGTATCCCTTGTCCTGACAGTTTTAAATCAGTCTGTTTCTCCCATCTTGTTACCTTTTTTTCCTAAGTCTGCCCATTTAACACTTTTGTTTTTTTTTGTCAAGCTGACATGTGGCAGTCTATTGGACTTATACAATTTTATGAATTCCTGAGGTAATGAACAGCTTACTACACCGTTTCCCTCAGTATCCCAATATAAAGTTTGTAACACTAGTCTATTAGCTGGATTTTTGAATAATTTTTGCTTCATATTACTTATCAGGTCCCGGTGTGTTACAGAAGTATAGAGTACAATGTAACAAATGCTGCTGATCAGTGTCAAGGGAGGGTACCTTACTGATGGCTACGTTCATCAGTTCTTTGGTTACTGCCCCTGGACCAGTCGTAACTAGCTCCTGGCTGTACCAATAATAGGCTTCACCCTCCGATCGCACCACAAAAGTATCCATTTGTCTTTGTGCCTCCATACCCTGCATGGTAGGAACTACTGCTATTCCAAAAATCTGCATGAGGTCTCTTCCCAGTAAGTTTACTGGACATTTTGCAGAAACTACAATTTTACTTTTCTGAGTCATACCTGAAACGGGGTCAGTTATTGCTATATTATGGGAGAGTGGTTCCCTGTATAGCTGTCCATTGCTGCTTTTACTAATATATAATCAGGTGATTCAGAATGTTCTGGTAAGTTGGAGGGGTGTATCAAAGTTCGTGATACTCCTGAGTCATACAGGAATTTGACTTTCCTTCCCTCCACCAGAAGTGTCACTTCTGGTTTTGAATCTGCTAGGTAGAGCTCCAGGCTCAACAATGCTAAGTCTAAAACTTCACTTTTTTCATCCTCTACATCTGTTTGTACTTCCTCTATTCCCTCTACTACATTTACATTTTCTTTTTGTTTATTAACCTTTCCTGATGATTTTTGATTGTTATCACTATCATATAGTCAATCCTCATCTCTTTTATCTTCTGTCATTGCTTTCTTATTTTGTTTACAGTCCCTAGCTAGATGCCCTTTTTATCTGACTGTAATACAAATACTTCAGCTCCGTCTTCAGCAGTGAAGACTTGTGCCTTTTTTTTCTTTTTACTATTAAAGTGTCTTTCAGCATGTCTAGCATACTCAAGTAAGGCTTGTAGCCTGCTTGTTCGGTGATCTATCATATGCTTTGTAATAAAGCTACCGATAGGGGCAATGCAACCTTTTAAAAATGCATTTTTTTAATTGTTGTTTAAAGCATTCTAATAATCTAGCATAATATCCATCTATTGTCTCATTTTCCTTTTGTATGCATTGATTAATGCAAGTCCAGTCTGCTCTAAGTTTTTATTTCTCAGAGATTTTGTCTGTCAGACCTTTCACTCTGTTGTCTAAAAATGTTTTTGAATTTCTAAGTTTCTGTTTTTCTACAATTTGCTTCCTCAATCCACCTGTGTGCTTGAGGTATGCCTAGTTGGTGCTACTTTTTTGCCTGACCTCCTGCATCAGATTTAAGCTGTTTAAGGAGTTTAACTAGTGTAAGTTTATCTAGTTTACCATCAAATTCATATTTGTTAACACATTTTGTATAATACCTAACATATCAGCATGCTGTAATTGCATGTATTTTGTCTCTTTGGTTAGGGGCGGATCTTGCAAGGTTTTAGTGCACTGATTTCCCATGTCTTAAAAAGACTGTTACGTAACCCTTTTCTTACCACGTGGTATCTTCTTCCCTCTGTTCAGTCCTGTCTAGAATGACTGTCTACTTTATCCTGTTTTCCTGATCTATGACCAAATATACAGTACTGCAATTCGTTCCTGATCTGTTAAAACAAATCTTAGTAACATTATACTGTAGCCTGGTCCCTGATCTAAAACAAAAGCAAAGAGGGAAATTCTTCCTACCTGAGCCTCCCGTTTATGACTGCACGTTTTCTTCTTGGGGGCCAGTTTTCCGCTCTTCAGCCACAGATCAGAAAGTGGCCAGCCTCTTTACACACGACAATTCAGTCGGAGGTCTTTTCACTTCAAGAAGAACCGTGTTTTGGTACCTTCTCCTGCACAGCTTCTCCACCACCGTTGTATTCTGATCTGTAGCTTACCAAGGGAAATCCGGCTCGAAGGACCAAAATGTCAAATAAATTATCAAAGAATCAGACTGTAAAATCATTAGGTTTTTCTTAAATAACAGTCAATAATACAGGAGGTTCAGTTTCAAAACGTTTTACTAGTGTACACCAGGAGGCAAAAGACTATACAATATAAGTATAGAATTTTGACTAATTACATTCAGGAAGTAGTCAATATTTTATAGTATTTACAATCAGCTTTGCCCACCTTACTGACGTGGTCAGTCACAGGGCACTTACATCACTATAGTCTACAATATTCTATTCATAAGAAAGTGCTGAGGTTATACTTTTTAAAAGTTTTCCCATGAGAATAATACAGCCTTGCAAGGCACCTGGTCAGTTATAATGTCTTTCTGTAAATGTTGCTCTTTCAAGGTTTCAGTCCTGCTCGAATACAATAGTCAGTCTGGTTCTTAATACGCTTCTTTGTTCCTTCTTGCAACATTAACTGATAATATTCACAAGGCCAACTATCTCAGAGGAAGGAAGATACATGCTTTTTCCTGACCCAGCAGATAATCATTAGTGAAAAACATAAGCTTGCTGAGCTGGCTACTGCCAGGGTCAGAGTTCAATCACACTGCAGCTCCAAAGCTTCAAGCAATTACATGTAAGATCATTCTTACTGCCATATTGTAAAATAGAATAAAATGCATTACATACTATTTGCTTTTAAACTAGCACTTCATATATGTTTAAATACACATTTTCCTAACACTAAGCTAACACAGCTAGTTTGCAGAGGAGGTATGACCTGGTTCCCCCTTGCTTGTTGATGTACCACATTACTGTGGTATTGTCTGTAACAGGGACAGGTCCCAGGGACCAAAGATAATTCAGAGAGTTGAGTGCCTTCATCAAGGTAAGCATCTCATTTTATATGTGCGTATTTGCATCTGTCCTTAGTGTATCACACACCTTGCACTTTTATCCCTCCTGAAGCTGCTCCCCAAGCAATCTCCAAGGCGTCTTTGTTGACTGATTGCTTTGGAACACGGAGGAAGATGGGGGAGCAAGTACAGTTGTGTACACTTACCACAAATGTAGATGTTCGAGGAGTGTATTCACTGCTGCAGTCATTACATTTGGGTTATCTGCTTGCAGTAGCCCTCAGTCGGCCTGATTAACAAAGTCTTGGGTCCTGCGTCAATTGCTGTCCTTTCTTCCATGACGTCAAGTCGTCAGGGGTATAAAACATACAGCCGATGCCATTACATCAGTTTTTCTTGCCCAGATATCAGGTGCCCCCCTAATAGGAAACAATTAAAACTATAATACAAGAATATACCTCCAACAAAAAAGCAAATACACCAAAAAGCTTTTTGAGCATAGTAAGTGAAAGTAGAGGTATAGCCAAAAGAAGAAAGGGGGATGGAGGGAGGGTAACTAGGACTGCAACAGTGAATACGCTCAAACATCTACATTTATGGTAAGTGTACACAACTGTACTATGTTCTTCCTGTTTCACTGCTGCAGTCATTACATTTGGGTAGATTCCCAAAGCTAAGGTTGGGAGGAGGAATTTAAATAGAATTAGGACCGGCTACAAGGCCCTGCAAGACTGCAGTGGCAAAACCAGCTCTGGATTTAGAGGAAATTGGCAAATGCTAATGCTTGGTGAAAGTATGTACGGAACTCCAGGTAGCAGCTTCTAAGATGTCCCTTGTAGGGACACCCCTGAGAAAGGCTGTAGAGGTAAGATGCAGCCCTGGTTGAATGGGGTCTGATGCCCTGTGGGATAGGTTTTCCATGGTGCTTACAGCAGAAATGAATTTACTGGCCTATCCATTTTGAAATGCTTTGCTTTGAAATAGCTTTCCCCTCTGCCCTGCAGCAAATGCCACCAGCAGCTGTTCAGATTTCCTTTGAGGTTTAGTCCTGTCCAAGTTAAGTTGTCTGTGCACATTTAATGAGTGCAGTATCAGTTCCCCTTTTTTCTGTGGGTTAGGAAAGAAGGTACGCAAATGAACGGACTGATTAAGAGCCACACTGGATACCACCTTGGGCATGAAGGAGGGATTGGTTCTGAGGGACACCCCTGTCCACATGAAAGATAATGAAAGGCTCCACTGCCATAAGGGCCTGTAATTCAGATACCCTTCTAGCTGAAGTGACTGCTAAAAGGAAAGCGGTTTTCCAGGAAAGGAATTTTAAATCTGCAGTAGCAGCTGGCTCGAAAGGAGAAAGAGTGAGTTTCTCAAAGATAAAGTTAAGATCCCAGGCTAAAGTTGGAGCTCTCCTGGGTGGCCTTAAATCTTTGGCCCTGCTGAGTAACTGATTCAGCAGTGGGTGAGAGAAGAGGGGAGGCTCTGTGCTATAATGAGCTGAAATGGCTGAGGCATGAATTTTGATGGAGGAAAAGGACAAGCCCTTATGAAGCATCTCAGTCAAATATTGTAGAATCTGAGGTAAATTGGGCACTGCTGCGCTCATCCCTTGAGACTGGTTCCACGTGCAAAACCTTTTCCATTTTGCAGCATAAGATTTTCTAGTGGTAGGCCTCCTAGCCTCTAAAAGATATCCATCAATGATTTACTGAGGGGTGGTAAAGGAGAGATTAGGTAATTAGCCAGGCTGCTAGGTTCAGGGTTTGCAGCTGAGGGTGCAGAATCTGGTTCTCCTGCTGAGACAACAGGGAAGGAGTCTGAGGCAGGTGCCATGGGGCCAAGCGTAACACACTGTGCAGGAGGGGGTACCAGTGTTGGCGTGGCCAGTCTGGTGCAATTAAAATTGTGATAGGCTTGTCCTGTGACATTTAGTAGTACCTTGGAGAGCAGAGGCAAAGGAGGAAAGGCATAAACGGATAGGTTTTTCCAGCTCAAGGATAGAGCATCCACTTTCCAAGCTAGTTTGTGGGGACTCCTTGTGCAAAATTTGTCCAATTGATGATTCTGGGGGGAAGCAAATGGGTCTATTTCTGGGCTCCCCCATTTGCTTGTCAACCTGTTGAAAATCCTTGGTTCCAGTTTCTACTTGTGTGGGTCCATGAGGTTTCTGCTTAGTCCATCTGCTAGTGTATTTAATTTTCCTAGCAGGAATTGAGCTTGTAGATTCACTTGGTAGCTCAAGGCTGTGTTCCAAAATGCCATGGCTAGTCTGCAGAGGGGGTAAGAGTGTGTACCCCCCTGCTTGTTTATGTACCACATGATCGTGGTGTTGTCTGTCTTTACCATTAATTGTCCTGGAAGAATGTGGTCCTTGAAGGCTGTCAGAGCATTCTGTACAGCTAACATTTCCTTCCGATTTATGTGTAGGTGCATTTGACTTAAGTTCCATCTGCCCTGAATGCACTTCCCTGCCAGGTGGGCCGCCCATGCATAGTCTGAAGCATCTGTTGTTAAGGTTTGGGTAACAGGGGGTAGTGTGAATGGTAGTCCCCTGTTTTGGTGGCAGGCCTCTGCCCACCAAAGGAACTCTAGGCATAGGCAAGGTATGACAGGAATCATTGCTTCTAGATCCTGTGAAAGTTGACACCATAGGCTTTTGAAATACCAGTGTAGTTTGTTCATATGCAGCCTTACATATAGAATTAGAAGAATGCAGGAGGCCATGAACCCCAAGGCTTGCAGTATTTGCCTTGCAGATAACTGGGTTCTTGTGGCCACTTGTTTGAAGTAGGTTGTCAAATGAATCTGTTTCTCTGGCATGAGGAAAGACATCTGGGAAGTTGTATTCAAGCTTGCTCCCAGGAAGATAATTTGTTGACAGGGTACCAGGTATGATTTGTTTTTGTGTATGGTGTACCCCAGACAAGTCAGTACCCTTTGAACAAAGGCCAGATGATTCAAAAGTATGTCCTGGCTTTTTGCCTGAATTAGACAATCGTCCAGGTACGGGTATATTTAAATATTTCTTTGCCTGCAGAATGCAATGACTGGAGCTAGGCACTTTGTGACTACCCTGGACACAGTAGATAAGCCAAAGGGCAGTGCAGAGAACTGATAGTGCATGCAGCCTGCTTTGAAGCGTAGGTATCTTCTGCAAGACTCCCTGATAGGGATGTGCAGGTATGCTTCTTTTAGGTCTAGTGTTGCCATCCATGCATCTTTGCCTAGCATAGGAAGCAGCTGGTGAAGAGTCAGCATCTTAGATTTTGGAATGACCAGAAAGGTATTTAGAGTAGAAAGGTCCAGGATAGGATGCCATGTATTGCCTTTTCTGGGTACCAGGAAAAGTCTTGAATAGAACCCTTGTCCCTACCCTCTTCTGGTACCAACTGAATAGCCCCCATGTTTAAGAGAGAGAATACTTGATTTTCGGCCTCCGCCCACTGATTTGGGGGTAGATCTGGCCATCTGCTTGGTGTTGGTAAGGTGTGGAAGTGAAATCGGTATCCTTGGGACACTATATTTAAAACCCCTTCGTCCAGGGTAATGAGTTCCCAATTTTTGGCCTGCAGACCTATCTTTCCGCCTAAAGGAGCATTCAGTTGGGAAGTGCTTGGAAGTTTTAAAAGCAAGTCATTGAGATAGTTTTCCATAGGGGGGGAAGTCTTACTACTCCCTGATTTGGGTGCGGCAACCCCCCATTGCTTAGTCTTGCGTGTCCCCTGGGACTGAAACCTGGGGTTTCTGCTATGTCTGGGTTTGGCTTGGGAAGACCTGGAAGGGGCTGGAAAGGACCAATTCTTAGAGGGCCAATGCCTACTAAATCCAGGAGGCTGAACTTGTAAGAAATCTTTAACAGTTTGCATACATTTAGCTTTATCTTCCATCTTTTTAAGAACTTCCACAGCCTTGTTGCCAAACAGGCGGTCCTGATTTAAGGGAGCATCCAACAATTTAGCTTTAACATGATCAGGCAAAGATTGCTCCATAAGCCAAGCATGCCTTCTGAGCACAGACCAAGTAACAACAGCCCTGCAAGAGACCTCTAAAGAATCAAATCCACATTGCAAAGTATGTTTTCCAACCAGTTCAGCAGAATGCATTAAATCCTGTAATTCTTTATTTTCTGCACAGTCAGGAATCAACATCATTTTCTGTTTAAGCAATCCAATAACATGTTGCTGATACTTTAACATATGAAACTGGCAGTTTAAAGCCCTAATGGCCAAGGTTGCAGAAGTGTAAACCTTCTTACCCCATCTATCCAGCGCCCTGGAGTCTCCATCAGAAGGGGTAGGATTTTTAGCAGTAGAAGCCTTAATGCCCTTGGGTCCCTGTGAAATATTCTCTGGATCCGCAATAGGATTTTTAAAAAGGAACTTGTGAGAATCGGGAACCCTGTAATATCGGTCAGTTTCTTGGGAGCAGGAGGCAAAGAATCGGGCCAAACCAGATTCTGAAAAAGCATCATCAACAATGTCTAGTACAGGAGGAATAGCTAAAGGCTTATGCTGAGGCAGGAGTAAGAAATCCCTAACCTCTTTTTTGAATCAGAAAAATCCTGGCTTTCCCAGTGGAAATGCTCCCTTAGAGTATGTAAGGTTTCACCAAAAGAAAAATCCTCTGGAGGGGAAGCAGAGGGAATAGAGTCCTCTGCATCAGAATCCTCATAAGTAGATAAGGGCAAATCCAGATCATCAAAAGAATCAGAAAATTCAGAATCCTGGTCAGACGATTCATAAACAACTTCAGTCCTAGGTCTCTTAGAAGGAGGAGGCAGGCTTCCCCTGATTAGAGTTATAAGATCTTCAGCCATTCTTATCATTTGTTTTTTAGGCATACAGGCCTGAGCATGCGGCCTGGGTGTCAGTTTTTTTAGGCATGGTTCGAGATTTAGGCCTAAAAGAAGAAGGAGGCGTTGGTTTAATATGCAAGTCCATAGGCCTGAATACACAATCAGAAGCCAGTGCCTGCACAGTGGCTCCAGACCCATCCAAGGTAGAGACATCCGCAGGTTTCATAGTTGAAGCATCTCACGGCATACCGGACTCCGAATGGGTCTCAGTAGAGGCCTGCTAATCAGAAGTAGCAGGTATCAGGGGCTGCGAAAGCGCCTCACTGAGTACCGGCGAACTGGCAACTGGCTTAGGAGAAGTGTCATCGGCAGTTTTGGACCACGGCGGCCTGTCTCTGTCTTTATCCTTGCGTTTTTTCGGTATCCCAGTAGTCGGATGGCTAATCGACGACACTTTTGGATAATTAAATCGAGAACAGAAATATTTAGAGGCGAAAATATACCGACGACGGATACTGCGCTGATTACATAAAGCACAAAACCGACAGCAAGGTACGTCGTGGTCAGGGCCTAGGCAAGGAATACAGTACAAACTAAAATCTTTATGAGGTATTTGCTTTCCACAAGTAATGCAATTATCAACTTTTACTGACATCGGTAGGAGCAAGAAAAAGTTTCCCTAACGGGGTACTTAGCTTTAGTTGAGGACTTAGGTTCTGAAACTCAAAAATGAAAATTTCAGGAGTCGGACGACCAGCACTTGCAAACTGCTTCTGCTTTGGGCACCGCACGGCAAGAAAGAGTGATGTAATGGTGTCGGCTGCATGTTTTATACCCCTGACGACCTGACGTCATGGAAGAAGGGACAGCAACTGAAGCAGGACCCAAGACTTTGCTAATAGGCTGACTGAGGGCTACTGCAAGCAGATAACCCAAATGTAATGATTGAAACAGTGAAACACGAAGAACATCTACATTTAAGAATATCTATCTGTTGTCTCCACCAACAGATAGATATTCTTAAACACAAGAATATCTATCTGTTGTCTCCACCAAGTGATTTCCCCTCTGACAAACCCCAGCATTGGGATCTGAAAAGACAAATGGTGTTTGAGCTGAGACCAAAGAGACTTCAGATACCACTGTATCTTTCTCAAGTGGAATTTTGCCAGCAGTACCATGAGAATCACAGAAGCCATGAAACACAAAATCCTGAGGTATTCTCAAGCAGAGAATAAAACCCAAGTGGAAAACCCTAGAAACAGATCTAGATAGAAATATCTTTTTTCCCTGTGGAAGAAAAGCTCTTTGAACTTTGATATTCAGTTGACAACCCAGAAACACAATCCTGGGAGGGGTAGTAAAGAAAAAGTTTTGAATGTTCTCTTGGAATCCCAGGTTGTGTAAGAGCTCTCACACCCAAGCAAGAGATTCCTGCCACGATGAAAAAGACTCTGCAAACACAAGCAAGTTGTCTAAATGTGGTAAAATGTGGATACCCTGTGGCCTGCAAAGAGTAAGTGCAGCTAGGCACTTTGTGAACACACTTACTGCAGTGGACAGTCCAAAGGGTAAGGCACAGAACTGAAAATGTTTTGTGAGTCTGGATCACAGTAAGAAATGCCTGAAGTCTGAATGAATAGGAATGTGACATGCATCTTTTAGATATAGTGTTACTTATTAGAAAATTTAAATGAGGAGGAAGAGGTAACAGGTTGTGAAGTGACAGCATTTTTAACTTTGGTACTATCACAAATTGGTTTATGAAAAAAAAATTCCAGAATTTGTCTCCAGACATTTTCTTTCTTTGGTACCAATAATATTCTTGAATAAAAACCTTCTCCCACACTAAGGAGGAATACAGAGACAACATATGCTGAAGATAAAGGAAAACAGAGTAGTCTGGTTTGACAGACAAGGAATTACTTCCCAAAAGGGAGGAATTTCCTCCACCTGACATCTGTAACCTTGATGAATGATCTTCATAAGACATTTGTCTGAAACTATCTGTTTCCAAAGAGACACATTGAGATTCTGCCTTTTTGGAAGGGAAAAGGGTAGAAGGACGACACAAGGTCCATTCTGAATCATTAGACTGTGCTTTGCTTTGAGGGGGCTCCTGCCTTTTTCTGAAACCCCTTGCCGTTGCGTCTTAAATGATTGTTTATCATCATTTTGCTGAGACTGTGTTTTTTGCTAAAATCACCAAAACTGGATGAGGGGGGCAGAGAATTACTTAGAAAATTTTGAAAAAATGGCTGAAAATCTGTGAGATTCCCTGAATCAGTTTACCCCTCATCACTTTTGATGACCTCTGCAGCAGAGGGTCCAAAAACGTTCTGTCCAAAGGAGAATTTAAAATATTATTTTTAACATATTCTGGGAGGTTCTAAAGAGGCAGCCAGGCAAACCTCCTCAAAACAGTACTAGTGGTCATAGCCCTGGAAGTACTATCAACAGAGTCAAACACACACTTTAAACAAGGAGCTGTGATCTGTGAAATGGAAGAACCATTTAAAGCAGATGTTTTCCTCACAAGCAAACCTCTCAACCTGGAAACATCAAAAATCTGGACAAAGGCCCATGAAAAATAGGTACAAATCTGTATGATGACTAACATAAAATTTACATACATAAATTATGTAACCCCTCCCACTCCCATGGAATTGTGGGATGCCAACTTTCAAAAGCAAACTGAAGAACAGACAACCAAAATATGCCCCATTAAAAACTGTAACCAATGTATGCAGCACACTTTTCTCTGCACTCCAACTTGGTAGCCTGTCATGACCAATGCAGTCTAATCGTTTGGTTAAATATAATATTTGTTCAGACATTTATCAGTCCTGTGACACTGTACAGTGTTGACAATATGCATCTTTAAAGTCTCTCTCTATATAAGCTTAAATAGAATGTGTGGAATATATATGTATTTCAATCTATGACAACTCATATTAGGTTATCATCTGCTGCTTCAACCTACTCCTAAAAATGAGGTAAAAAGTAATAAAATTGTTCTTACACTACAGCAGTAAATGTCCCAGGTTATGCTTAGGTGTGCGACTTCCTATCCCAGAAAATGTCAAGTCAAAGTGTCAAGCACTACTACATTAAGATAGGAAATCATTCAGGCAATTACTCTATATTCTTTCTACCACAGAATTCCTTCACATTCATTTTTAAGGCCGAGTGATGGGAAAAGAGACATGACACATGCAGAACTGCATAACTAGAACAAAGTGTTAAAGAATTAGTGCTGTATGGGGCTAGGTGACAAAGCATTTACATATTTTAATAAGGAAAGAAGAAAAACTGTGTCAGTGCATCTTTACATTCTGAGCTATTTTAATGCATCAGCATCACTCCCTGTGCTTATTTTTTCCACAATATGGACATCCTGAGGTGTACTACAGTAATGTGATCTTGTTTAACAGCTTTAAGTTCTGGTTCATAGAATCCAATTCAAATCTCTTTTATACAAGTCATGCTAGACAAAAAGAGAGTTTTTTTAATATCCTTGTAAACAGAATAGCAGTAAGGTTTTAAAGTATAAATATCTAGATTTCACTATGGATCCCTTCATCATATGACTGCAAAGCATCGTATGACTACAAAGCCTGTAATCAACTTCAGTAATCAGCTTCAGAAATGGTAGCACATCTTCCACAGAAATGCTTGCTCAAAATTCATAACCAGAGCAAAAAGTTCTAAACTATTGGCATCATCAAGACTTCTACCTCAGTCTACCAAATAACACCACAAAATCAAATGTCAAAGCTATCCATGGCAACACACTTTTCATAGAACAGTATAAAAGTGCAGTGACCACAAACCTCCCAAACTAACCTCTATATGCCCCACTGAACAATACTGGCACTTCATTTCAGTGCTTATCCACAATAAACAAATTATTACAAAATGTTCATCTCATCCTCATAGTTGTTCTAGAAGAGATTGGCCCATCTGTACTTCAAATCTCTATGTATGCAACATCTATGTCCCCTACTTTTACAAAACATCATAAATCTCACTTTAAAAGCATTTCCATATCTGAACTCGAAATTTCACTTCTTCTGCCTATTGTTTTAATTTACCCAAGCTAACAACCCTCTTTAAATTCCTACAAAATTATATACCATCTCAGTTAAATTATCTTGAGCAAGGCAACTTTCTTTGCACTAGTCAACACACTCTCTTTCACAGATAGCAACTACAAGATGGTTGCCTCAGGAAGTCCAAAAACAGTCATTCTTGCCAGTATTGTCAACAATATCCAGAACACTACAAATTCTACTGTATTTGGGACTTCATAACTATACCATTCTCAAGTTAAAAAAGGTCTAATTGTCCATTCCATAAGAACACTTATACAAACATCTCTGAGGACCAGACAAATTAAACCATCTTCACTAATGTCTACCTTCATAACCAGAGTGGGAAAACATGCACAGCTGCAGCACCCCGCCAGTTCTCAATACTTGCCAAAATTGACAACAATTTGCATTGCCAGAAAACCAAAATTTTATAAAGAACAGTCTACAGACCAAAAAAATAAGGCAAAAATCTGGACATGATGATTCTGCAAAAATCGATACAGTTGCAACTCCAAGATGTGGTTTCTTTTATTCTTTTTTACTTACCTGGAGTTAAAGGAGGTGGAGCCACCTGAGAACATATATTTCCTCATCCTGGCCTGAGTCAGTGGGTCTGGGTCCTGGTGGGATTCCTGGAGTGCATACACTGGATGGACCAGATAGATTCTGCTCCTCTGCTGCAGCCTGCACAGCACTGCAGAAGGTACTGTAATTCTTTAACTTGTTTTGTTGCACTAATGCACTTGGCTGTACTAGCACACATAAGAAAACTTAACTGACTAACTTCCCACTCATAGCTGTTGGTCACTGTTAACGTGTCAACCAGATTTCGTTTTAATGACAAGCCTGAAACCAGTTTCACAACCAAAGATATAACCTTATGTGGGAGGAATTGGAAATCAACAGAAAATACAGCACTGCATAGTTAAAAACTGGTCTCCATTTCCACACTAAATGACTAAAACCAAATACTTGTCAGCACAAACTAACAAAATGGAAAAACAATCGCTGAAGAATGCCGTTACCAACACCAATAAGAAATCTTTATTACACAAGTCCATTAAAAAAAACACAAGCACTTTTGTTCATATGATCCAAATAAACTTCCTCAGAAATATGAACGAAAGTGCTTAAGAGGTTTTTAATGGACTTGTGTAATAAAGATTTTGTATTGTTGTTGGTAATGGGCTGGCATTTTTCAGCGGTCTTTTTTTTTTTTTTTTTTATCCATTTCCATACTGAATGACACACAGCTCAAGTCTGACAAATATGGTTAATCACATCTTGTGATGAGTGCATCCCTGCAATTCACTGTGTAAGGGACTACAATAAACCTCGGAGTCCTCGCTATATGCTACACTCCATTTTCCCGGACACAACATGCACTCTTCAAAAGCCTTTACCCCCCCCCCACCCCCAATCTCTCATATATTGGGCAAAAGACAAAAGTTAACACACCATCTGTGATAAAAACAGTAAATGCACTGGCAGTGATTTTCTGTGTTGTGAGAACAGGGAATACAACATCGCTCGGCTGATCTCTTATTGACCTGGGAAAGTACAGTTGTGTACACTTACCATAAATGTAGATGTTAGTGTGTTATTCACTGTTGCAGTCATTACATTTGGGGTAATCTGCTGGCAGGTTGCCCTCAGTCAGCCTGAATAACAAAGTCTTGGGTCGTGGGTCGGTTGCTGTCTCCTCTTCCATGATGTCAGATCGTCAGGGGTATAAAACATGCAGCCGATGCCATTTTAATCAGTTTTTCTTGTCCCAGATGTCAGGTGCCCCCCACATGGGAAGCAAACAAACAAAAAAAATGTATAAAACTGTAAATCTATAAATGCACTTTAGAAAACATAAAATTTACCTTCAACTAAAAAAGCAGGTACACCACAAAGGCTTTTGACTATAGTGAAGGAAAGAAAAGGTATAGAAAGGGGGCTGGCGGGTGGGTAATCCAGACTGCAACAGTGACTACATTCGAACATCTACATTTATGGTAAGTGTACACAACTGTACTATGTTCTTCGTGTTTCACTGTTGCAGTCATTACATTTGGGTAGAATCCCAAATCTATGGATAGGAGGATGGAACTAAACAGCATTATGAGCAGCTACAAGGCTCTGCAGGACTGCAGTGGCAAAGCCTGCCCTGGATTTAGAGAAGAGAGTTAAATGATAATGCTCTGTGAATGTATGAACTGAGCTCCAAGTAGCAGCTTCTAGAATGTCTCTGGTAGGTACCCCTCTGAGAAAAGCTGCTGAAGTACAGGCAGCCCTGGTGGAATGGGATCCGATTCCCTTGGGCACAGGTTTACCATGGTGCAAGTAGCAGAAATTAATGCAGTGGCTTATCTACTTAGAAATAGTCTGCTTTGATATCACCTTTCCCTCTGATCCTGCAGCAAATGCTACCAGTAGTTGCTCAGACTTTCTTAGAGATTTTGTCCTGTTTATGTAGAATCTTAGTTGTCTGTGAACATCCAATGAATGCAGAATACACTCCCCCTTGTTTTGCGGATTTGGGAAAAAGATTGGCAGGTGAATGGTCTGGTTAAGAGCCACACTGGATACCACCTTAGGCATAAAAGAAGGATAGGTCCTGAGGGCCACCCTGTCCGGGTAAAATATAATGAAAGGCTCCACTACCATGAGAGCCTGTAGTTCTGAAACCCTTCTAGCTGAAGTGACTGCCAAAAGAAAGGCTGTCTTCCAAGAAGGAAATTTTATATCCACAGTAGCTGCTGGTTCAAAAGGAGGCAAGGTGAGTTTTTCCGCCACAAAATTGAGGTCCCATGCAGGAGTTGGTGCTCTCCTGGGAGGCCTTACATTTTTGGCCCCTCTGAGATACTGTTTTAGTAGTGGATGAGAAAAAGAGGGGAGGCTCTGTGTTGTAATGAGCCGAGATGGCAGATGCATGGATTTTTACTGAAGAAAAAGATTGGCCCTTGTCAAGCATCTCAGTTAAGTATTGTAAAATCCAAGTAATATTGGGTTTTGCTGTGTCTATTCCTTGTGCTTGGTTCCAAGCACAGAATCTCTTCCATTTGTCAGCATAAGATTTTGTAGTACTAGGCCTTCTGGCTTCCAAAATGACATCCATTACAGGTTTACTGAGAGGTGTGGTTTGAATAATTAGTCAATTAGCCATGCTGCAAGATTCAGAGTTTGGAGCAGAGTGTGCAGAATTTGATAGTTCTGCTGAGACAACAGATGAGGTGTTTGAGGCAAGTACCTCAGAGGAAGGTGTGACATATTCCTTAGAAGCGGGTACTAGTGTTGGAGAGGCCAGTCTGGAGCAATTAAAATCATTTTTGGTTTTTCCTGTCTGACTTTTAGTAAGACCTTCAAGAGTACAGGCAGAGGGGGAAAGGCATAGACCGATAAGTTTTTCCAACTGAAGGATAGAGCATCCACTTTCCATGCTTTTTTGTGATGAGTTCTTGTGCAGAATTTGTCCAACTGATAGTTTTGGGGAGAGGCAAATAGGTCTATGTCTGGGCTTACCCATTTCTGTGTCAACATGCTGAAGATTTGTGGATCCAGTTTCCATTCGTGTGGGTCCATAAGATTTCTGCTTAGGTCGTCTGCCAGAGTATTTTGCTTTCCTGGCAGGAATTCAGCTTGAAGATGTATTTGCTAAGTCAAGGCTGTGTTCCACAAGGCCATGGCTAGTCTGCAAAGGGGGTATGAATGGGTACCCCCCCTGCTTGTTTATGTACCACATTACTGTGGTGTTGTCCGTCTTTATCAGTAATTGTCCTGGATGAAGTAAGTCCTTGAAGGCTGTCAGAGCATTCTGAACAGCTAGCATTTCTTTCTGGTTGATATGTAGATGCATTTGGTTTGGGCTCAATTTGCCCTGAATGCATCTCCCTGCCAGGTGGGCCCCCCAAGCATAGTCTGATGCGTCTGTATTTAGGGTTTGGGTGGCAGGGGGTAGAGTGAATGACAATCCCTTGTTTTGGTGACATGTCTCTGCCCACCAAAGAAACTCCTGCTGTAGGCAGGGAATGAGAGGAATCATTGTTTCCAGGCTGTGACAATGTTGACTCCATAAGTTTTTTTAGGTACCACTGAAGTTTCCTCATATGCAGTCTTGCATATGGGATCAGTAGAATGCAGGATGCCATGAACCCCAAAGCCTGCAGAATTTGTCTTGCAGATAACTGGGTTTTTGTTGCCATTTGAAGTATATTGTCAATTGCATTTGTTTGTCTGGCATGAGGTAAGCCATCTGGACAGTTGTATTCAAGCTTGCACCCAGGAATGTAATTATTTGAGAGGGTACCAGTTGTAATTTCTTCTCATTTATGGTGTACCCTAGGCATGCTAGAAGCCTTTTTACAAACGCCAGATGTTGAAGTGTGTCCTTGTCCTCTGCCTGAATGAGACAATCGTCCAGATAAGGATAAATTTGAATGTTTCTTTGTCTGCAGAATGCCATTACTGGTGTCAGGCACTTTGTAAAGACCCTGGGCACAGAAGATAAGCCAAAGTGCAGTGCAGAGAATTGGTAATGCAAAAAACCTGCTTTGAAGCTGAGGTATCTTCTGCAAGATTCTCTTATTGGGATATGCAGGTATGCCTCTTAAGTCTAGTTACAAACCAGGAATTCTTACTTAGCATAGGCAGGAGCTGTTGCAAAGTCAGCATTTTGAATTTTTGAATGTCCAGGAACGTGTTCAGAGTTGATAAGTCCAGTATTGGACGCCATGATTTGTCTTTTCTGGGTACCAGGAAAAGTCTTGAATAAAATCCTTGTCCTTTTTCCTTTTCTGGTACCAGTTGAATATCCCCCATAGCCATGAGGGACTTGACTTGTTTCTGGGCCTCTGCCCACTGGTTTTGTGGCAGATCTGGCCATCCGTTTGGAACTGGCAAAGTATGGAAATTAAATCTGTACCCCTGGGATACTATGTTTAATACCCACTTATCCTGGGTAATTAACTGCCAATTGTGAGCATGAAGTGCTAGTTTGATCCCCAAGGGGGCTGCCAAAAGATAAGTGCTTGGAGATAGTAGAGGAAGGTCATTGAGACTGCTTACCGTAGGGCTGTGCTTTGTGACCTCCTGATTTGGAGGTGGAGGCACCCCATTGTTTTGACTTGTAAGATCCTTGTGATTGGTGTCTGGAGCCTTTTGAGCACCTGGGTTTGCCCTGAGTGGCTCAGTTAGACCCAGGAAAGGATCAATTCTTAGTAGGCCAGTGCCTACTGAATTTGGGTGGCTGCACTTGCAAAAAATCTTTTACAGTTTGCATAGATTTAGCTTTGTCTTCCATTTTCTTTAAAACCTCTTCTGCCTTATTACCAAATAGACTGTCATGCTGTAAAGGGGCATCCAACAATTTAGCTTTAACATGATCAGGCAGATTTTGCTCCTTGAGCCAGGCATGCCTTCTTATCACAGATCCAGTTATGGCGGCCCCGCAAGAAACCTCCAAGGAATCAAAACCACATTGCAAAGTATGCTTTCCAACTTGTTCTGCTGAATGCAATAAATCCTGTAACTCTTTATTTTCCACACCATCAGAAAAGTACAGTTTTGTACCTACCATAAATGTAGATGTTCGAGGATCCACATTGCTGCAGTCCTAACTATTGGGTAGTCCGCTGTCCAGTCGGCCCGAATACCAAAGTATATGGCTGACGTCGGTCACGGCGCATTAGACTGACGTCAGTACGTCAGGGTACTAATGCGCATGACCGACGTCATATCCTCAGTCTTTTCTTGCCCCAGATGTCAGAAGACCCTAAAAAGACAAGGCCAAAACCAAAACACACCAAACATACCTGCACCAAAAACATATACAATATATACAAAGGTACCAGAATATAATCTCACCTACACAACCACCCCTAAACACAGAGGGGAAGGAGGGAGGGTAAATTGGACTGCAGCAATGTGGATCCTCGAACATCTACATTTATGGTAGGTACAAAACTGTACTATGTTCTTCATTCCACATTGCTGCAGTCCTAACTATTGGGTAGAATCCCAAAGCAGAGGTAAGGGAGGCTGGCAAATCATAAGGAAGCAGGAGCTGATAACATGCCTTGCAAAATAGCTGTGGCAAAACCAGCCCTAGACTTAGAGTAGAGAGGAAGGTGGTAATGCTTAGAGAAAGTATGCACTGAACTCCAAGTAGCTGCCTCCAAAATATCCTTAGTTGCCACCCCCCTTAGAAATGCTGTTGAAGTGGCAGTAGCCCTAGTGGAATGAGGCCTAATCCCAGCTGGAATCTCTTTGCCATGATGGGAATAACAAAATGCAATGCAAAACCCAATCCACCTAGAAATAGTTTGTTTTGACACAGGCTTGCCCTGCGAACTCAAAGCAAAAGAAACAAACAACTGCTGAGACTTTCTAAAATCCTTAGTCCTGCTTAAATAATAACGCAATTGCCTGTGTACATCTAAAGTGTGCAAAATCTTTTCCCCTTTATTTTGGGGATCTGCATAGAAAGTAGGCAAATGAATAGTTTGGTTTAAAGCCACACTAGAAACCACCTTAGGCATAAAGGAAGGATTAGTGCGTAATGATACCCTATCCTTCTGAAAAATCAAAAAGGCTCAACCGCCATAAGGGCCTGTAACTCAGAAACCCTTCTTGCAGAAGTAATGGCCAACAAAAAAGCAGTCTTCCATGACAAGTATTTCAGGTCAGCAGTAGCTGCAGGCTCAAAAGGTTGTAGAGTAAGTTTCTCCAACACAAAATTGAGATCCCAAGCAGGAGTAGGAGCTCACGTGGGGTCTTATATTCTTTGCCCCTAAGAAATTGCTTGAATAAAGGATGTGAAAACAATGGTGGGTCACAATCATAGTGAGCTGAAATTGCTGCAGCATGAATCTTAATGGAAGAGAAAGACAAACCGTTGTCCAATAACTCAGTAAGATATTGAAGAGCCACACTCAAATTAGGCTCCGAAATCTCCAAATTCTGTGCTGCAGTCCAAAATAAAAATCTCTTCCATTTTTCTGCATACACTTTCCTTGTACTAGGTCTTCTGGCTTCCATAATCACATTTAAAACTTGTTGAGGAAGTTGAGACCTGCTGTCTTTCAAAACAGAATATGCCAGGCTGTTAGATGAAGAGTTTGAAGCTTGACATTGAGCAGATGACCGTCCCTCTGAGACAATAGATGTGGAATCAAGGGTAAAGGCCATGGAGGCTTCCTTACCAGACTCCTCAGTAATGGGTACCAGTGCTGCCGAGGCCAATCTGGAGCTATTAAAATCATCCTTGGCTTGTCTTGTCTGACCTTTAGAAGCACCTTTGGGAGAAGAGGCAGAGGTGGAAAAGCATACACATGAAGATTTTTCCAACTGAAAGAAAGAGCATCCACTTTCCAAGCTGTGTGATGAAATCCCTTCGCAAAACTTTGGCAGCTGGTGGTTTAGTGGAGAAGCGAACAGATCTATGTCTGGAGTTCCCCATGACACTGTCAATTTCTGAAATACATGAAGATCCAGTTTCCACTCGTGGGGATCCATGATTTGTCTGCTTAACACATCTGCTAAGGAGTTCTGTGCTCGGCAGAAACCTTGCCTGAAGAGTTAGTTGCAAGCTGAGCGCAGTCTCCCATAAAATCATTGCTTGCCTGCACAATGGGTAAGAATGTGTTCCCCCTTGTTTGTTGATGTACCACATGACAGTTGTGTTGTCTGTTAGAATCAACACCTGCCCTGGAAGAAGTAACTCCTTGAAAGCCATTAATGCAAACTGGACTGCTAACATCTCTTTCATGTTGATATGTAGATGCTGTAGTCTGGCAGGCCACTTGTCTTGTATCCACTTTCCATCTAGATGAGCTCCCCAAGCAATGTCTGAGGCATCTGTCGTTAGAATCTGACTTGCCTCTGGCCGGTCACAGAGAGTCCCTTGTTTAGGTAACATTCCTGAGCCCACCACAAAAATTCCTTTTGAATGCAAGGTATTATTTGAATGACAGTGTCCAAATCCTGGCAGTGCTGTGTCCATAGATTTTTGAGATACCATTGTAGCTTCCTCATATGCAGTTTGGCATTGGGAAGCACCAGAATACAAGATGCCATGAACCCTAAGGCTTGAAGGACTGTCCTTGCAGTCAGCCCGGACTGAAGAGATAATTGATGGAAGTAACTGGAAAGATTCTTTTGTTTGTCCGGGGTTAGAAAGGCCATCTGGGCTGCTGTATTCAGTCTCACACCCAGAAAGCACATGTCTTGAGAGGGTACTAGACTGGACTTTATTTCGTTCACAGAATACCCTAGGCATCTTAGCACTGCTATGACATATTCCAAATGCTGTAGAAGGTCTTCCTTTTCTTGAGCCAGAATCAGGCAGTCGTCCAAGTAAGGATAGATTTGAATTCCTTTTAGCCTGAAGTAAGCTATCACTGGAGCCAGAACCTTTGTGAATACTCTGGGCGCAGTAGATAAGCCAAAGGGCAATGCAGAGAACTGATAATGAGAATTTCCAGCTCGAAACGCAGATACTTTCTGCAACTTAGTCGTATAGGCACATGAAGGTAAGCTTCCTTGAGATCTAAAGTTACCATCCAGTGATCTTTGCCCAGCAGAGGTAAAAGCTGTTGTAACGTCAACATTTTGAACTTTGGAATGTCCAGATAAGTGTTGAGGATAGATAAATCCAAAATTGGTCTCCACATGTTCCCCTTCTTTGGTACTAGGAACAGGCGAGAATAAAATCCTAGGCCCCTTTCTGGCACAGGAACTGACTGAATGGCTCCTATTTGGAGTAACAGAGAAATTTGTTTAAGAGCCTCTGTTCTTTGTAGAGGAGGAATGTCTGGCATGCCTTTGAAAGGAGGCAAGGTATGGAAATAAAACCTGTAACCGTGGTGAATGATATCCAGAACCCATTTGTCTTGGGTAATTAAATCCCAATTTTCTGTGAAAAGAGACAGTCTTCCTCCTAGAGGTGCCGCCAGGCGAGAAGGTACTGGCAGCTGAAAAGGCAGGTCATTGGGTCTGCTTACGAAAGGACTGACCCCTGCCCTCACCAGAAGTCTGAGCAGGTGAACTCCCTGTTCTAGGCCTAAAAGAACCTTGAGCTCTGCCCCTACCACGTCTAGACCTACCCCTAGACTGGGAATCATAAGCAGGATAAGTCCACCCCTTAGTAGGCCAATTTCTACTAAACTTGGAGGCTGCACCTGCAAAAATCCTTAACAGTTTGCATAGACTTAGCCTTGTCCTCCATTTTCTTTAAAACTGCTTCCACAGGCGAACCAAACAACACATCAGACTGTAAAGGAGCATCCAAAATCCTTGTCTTAACATGCTCAGCTAAGTTCTGATCTCTCAACCAGGCGTGCCTACGAAGAACAGAACCAGTGGCAGCCACCCTGGAGGAGGCCTGCACAGCATCAAAACCACATTGCAAGGAATGTTTACCCACTTGTTCAGACACATGAACTAAATCCTGCAACTCTTTACACTCAATACCTTCCGCCAGAGCATCCACCTTAGATTTCAACTGTGAAAGAAGATAATTCTGATATTTTAACATGTGAAACTGACAATTCAACGCCCTCATGGCTAAAGTGGAAGAAGTATACACTTTCTTTCCCCATCTATCCAAAGCCCTTGCCTCTTTATCAGGAGGGACAGGATTTTTAACAACTGAGGCCTTCACACCTTTAGGCCCCTGAGAGACAGTTTCGGGTCTGCCCTAGGACTCTTAAAAGATACTTATGAGCGTCAGGTACCCTATAATACCTATCCGGTTTAACTGGGGCAGGAGGCAAAGAATCAGGATTCAGGAAGCCTCTGCAAAAACATCTTCCACCACATTCAAAACAGGAGGTATAGCTAAAGGCCTATGCTGGGGTAAAACAAGAATTCCCTAAGCCTTTTCCTGGAATCAGAGAAATCTTGACCTTCCCATTTAAAATGCTCCCTCATGGAATGCAGAGTCTCTGAAAATGAAAAATCCTCAGGAGGAGAAGCTGAAGGAGTAGAATCATCCACATCAGAATCAGAATAAGGAGGGTACTCCTGCAAGTCTTCAGCCGAAGACTCAGAAGCCTCCGAGCATTGCTCAAAACTCTCAAACTCAGGTTCCACCCTAGGCCTCTTATCAGGAGGGGGCATAGAACCCCTTATCATAGTAATCAAATCCTCTGCCATTTTAAGCATATGTTTCTTAGGCAAAGACCCTGAAGCACTAGGAGAAACCCCCACTGAAGCAAAATTTGGCCTGCCCCTCAAAGAAGCCTTGGAAACAGAAGGGGAGGCTCTAACCACCTTAGGAAGAGAAGGAAGAACAGCCACCTGAGAAGCCCCCTCAGCCTGGCCTACTTCCTGAGAGGATACATCCTGTAACAGTAAAGTCTCTCCCTGAGACTCCAAAGAAACACCTGGCAAAACCTCCAGCTCCACTGAGCCCTCTAAAGAACCAACGTCTGGGACTGTCGGTTCTTCCACTCTAGGCTTTGCTGCTTTGTCCTTGCGTTTTTAGCGAAGCCGCGTGGAGCATCCGCCGGCATTTTATAATTACAACGCTTCCCAAACACTAACCTGGCACAGTCTAACCTTCTCTTAATAGTGCGTTTGTTAAATCTAGCACAAGAGCGGCATCCAACAACGTCGTGCTCAGGCCCTAAACAAGGTATACACAAAGTATGGTAATCCCTATGAGGTATCTGTTTCCCACAAGAAATACAGTTATTCACTTTTTCTGACATCCGGTTAAATACTGAGGCAAGAAAAAACCAAAATATTCCCCAACGGGGTACTTAGCCAACTTTGATTCGGTCTGAAACTCTGGCTTCAGAAACTTTCAGAACGCCAACCTGCACTCGCAAAATTGCTTCTGCATCGGACCATGCGGCAAAAAAGACTGAGGATATGACGTCGGTCATGCGCATTAGTACCCTGACGTACTGACGTCAGTCTAATGCGCCGTGACCGACGTCAGCCATATACGTTGGTATTCGGGCCGACTGGACAGCGGACTACCCAATAGTTAGGACTGCAGCAATGTGGAATGAAGAACATTTAACATTTTCTGTTTCAATAAGCCCATAACATGCTGCTGATATTTAAGCATATGAAACTGGCAGTTTAAAGCCCCGATTGCCAAGGTTGCAGACGTATAAACCTTCTTACCCCATCTATCCCGTGCCCTGGAATCTCTATCAGAAGGGGTAGGATTTTTGGCTGTAGAAGCCTTAACACCCTTGGGACCCTGAGAAATGGACTCGGGATCAGCAGCAGGATTTTTGAAAATAAATTTGTGAGAGTCAGGAACCCAATAATAAATGTCTGGCTTACTGGGAGCCAGAGGCAGGGAATCAGGAGCCATGCTTGATTCAGAGAACACATCAACAACAATGTCTAATACAGGAGGTATTGCCAAAAGCCTATGCTGAGGAAGAAGGAGGAAATCCCTAAGCCTCTTTTTTGATTCAGAGAAGTCCTGACTCTCCCAGTGAAAATGTTCCCTTAAAGTATGCAACATCTCTCCAAAAGAGTAATCCTCAGGAGGAGATGCAGATGGGATGGATTCCTCTGCATCACAATCCTCATAAGGTGGAATAAATAATTCCTGATCAGAAGAGGAATCAGAAGAAATGGAAACCTGATCTGAAGATTCATAATCAGTGCCTTGCCTATGCCTCTTAGCAGGGGGGGGTTGGGAACCTCTGATCAAGGTAATTAAATCCTCAGCCATTTTGATAATTTTTTTTAGGCATAGGGGCCTGAGCACGTGGCTCATGCGTCGGTTTTTTAGACACAGAAGTTGTTTCTGACCTTCTTTTTGTTGATGGCATCAGTTTAATATAAAAATGTTGAGGCCTGAAAACACCCTCAGCAGCCAGTGCCTGCTCAGCGGCTCTGGACCCATCCAAGGGAGAGACATCCACGGGTTCAATACTTTGCGAATCTCACGGCATACCAGACTCCGAATGGGTCTCAGTAGACGCCTGCAACTCAAAAGTAGCGGGTATCAGGGGCTGCGAAAGCGCCTCACTGAGTACCGGCGAACCGGCGACTGGCTTAGGAGAAGCTCTGTCATCTGTTTTGGACCTCCACGGTCTGTCTCTGTCTTTTTCCTTGCGTTTTTTGTGAACTCCGGTAGTCGGATTGCTAACCGATGACATTTCAGGGTAGTTAAATCTTGAACCAAAATTTAGAAGCAAAAATATACCGAAGCTTAACAGTGCGTTGGTAAAATTTAGCACAAAACCGACATCAAGGCACATTGTGATCAGGGCCTAGGCAAGGAATACAGTACAAATAAAAATCCTTATCAGGTATTTGCTTCCCACAAGTAATGCAATTATTAACTTTTACTGACATTGGTAAGGAGCAAGAAAAAGTTTCCCCAACGGGGTACTTAGCTTTCATTTGAAGACTTCGGTTCTGAAACTCGAAAACAAAAATTTCAGGTGTTGGCCGACTGGCACTTGCGAACTGCTTCTGCTTCGGGCACCGTGCGGCAAGAAAGACTGATTAAAATGGCGTCGGCTGCATGTTTTAAACCCCTGACGACATGACGTCATGGAAGAGGAGACAGCAACCGATGCAGGACCCAAGACTATTGTTATTCAGGTCGACTGAGGGCAACCTGCCAGCAGATTACCCCAAATGTAATGACTGCAACAGTGAAACATGAAGAACATCACTGTTACAGTAATGCAGACCATTTCTTTCAAAGCCTTAATGTGATAAGCACTTCATAAGGCATTGGTGCACTTACAATGCTGAGGTCATTAGATACACCCATGCCTCTTGATGGCACTGCGGGATACAACATCAGTGTTAACAAAAAAATGAAAGTTAAAAAAAAAATCATGATTTAAAGGGGCCACTCGGGAATTCGTAGCATCCTATTATTTGACCCTCCAAAATGGGATATACCAAGGAATTCGGTACAGTTGAGAGGTATACTCACAAGAAATTACAAACAAAAACGTACGGTTTTATAAAATCTTACCATAACAATAGATGTCCTTTTTACCGCTGCAGTATTCATCACCTCTGGGATCCCTACTATGGATATAACCCAACGTACGGCCAGTATATCAAAGATTTTATTACCTAGGGAGCTAGACGTATGTTCCCCATGCAAATGAAGGGCAGAAAGGTGATGTTCATATGTTCCCAACTCAGAATTGAAGTGCCCCAGGAGAACTAGGACCCCTCTCCCAGTGGAAAGGAGGGCATGTACATCCAGAAAAAAGGAAGGAAGGAGTGGAACCTCTTGGCCAGTATGAAAATACCACCCAAACAAAGGGAAGAGAAAAGGGGGCAGGAGGGACAGAGTGAATACTGCAATGTTGAAAAAGACATCTACTGTTACAGTAAAATTTTGCACAGCTGTACTATGTCTTTCCACATAACTGTTACAGTGCTCATTACCTCTGGGAGAGTACAAAGGCTAAAGGGAAGGCAGGGAGGAGCCCTCTACAAACCCATACAGGGCAGCCTAGGCAAAACCTTCCCTGGCCCTGGAAATGACATCCAATTTGTAATGTTTTGTGAACGTGTGTACCAAAGACCAAACAGCTTCAAGGATGGACTTTGAATCCAAACCTTTAAAGAAAGCCCCGAGGAAGCTACTGCTCAAGTAGAATGAGCCCTCACGGAGGCAGACAACTGCTTACCATGAAAAGAATACCAAAAAGAAATGGCCTTGGAAGTCCAGAAGGAGATGGTTTGCTTAGACTGCCAAACCCAATGTTCTGGTATGAAAAGAAATTAAAAGCTGATCAGTTTTATGAAAGGTCTTTATTTTGTCCAAATATAATTTGAGCTGTCTCTATAAATCCAAAGTATGAAGAACCTTCTCACTAGCAAATTGTATACAAGGGAAAAACGAAGGAAGCTGGATAGACTGATTAAGAGACAGCCACCTACAGTATAAAAGAAGGATTCATATGGAGAGACATCATGACTCTGAAAAAACAAAAAAGGTGGGACTGCCATCAAGGCCTGTGATTCAGATTCCCTTTTGACAGAAGTTAAAGCAACCAATAAAACAGTCTTCCAGGTGCAGTGTGTAAAGTAGTAATAGGCTTAAAAGGAGCCTGAGTCAGCTTTTCAAGGAAAAATTTAAGATCCCAAAGAGGAGGAATGGGCTTTCTTGGGGAGGGGGTCTAATATGAAGGATGCCTTTAAGAAACTGCTTGACCTCAAACTTACAGGCCAAAGGAGAAGCAAGTGACAGACGGGCAGAAATGGCTGGCATATGGGCTTTCAATGAAGAATATACCAAGCCAGCAGAAAGTAGTTCACACAGGTAGGAAAGAACTAACAGGACCTCACTGGAAAGGGGTCCTGGTGATGTTTAAGACATCAAACAGAAAATCTCTTCCATTTGGACATATATGATTTTCTGGTATAAGGTTTCCTGGTCTCCTGCAGTATCCTACGTACGTCCACAGAAAACTGGTGTCAGAAAGGAATCAAAACCCTAAAAGTGAAAGCATCAGTTGAAGTGTGAATGAAAATTGGTGAAGGAGAATTCCTTTTGTCCTGTGTGAAAAAATCTATGTGGTGAGGTAAGTTGTGACAACTACCCTGGCCAGATGGAATAACAGGGGGAGCCAGTGCTGTCTGGACCAAAAGGGAGTCACCAACAAGATTTTTGTTGAGTCCTTCTCGATTTTGTGAAGGTCCCCTGGAAGAAGAGGAAGGCATACAGGACTATTTCCTTCCAAGAGAAAGACATGGTATCCACCTTCCAAGCCAAAGGACTTGAGACTCTGGAACAGAACTGAGGGAGCTGCCTGTTCAGAGGGGAGGGAAAGATCTACTTGAGGAATACCCCAACAATGAACTATGTGAAGAAACACATCCCTGTGAAGCACCCATTTTTAATGTTGTGTCCTGGACTTGCTGAGAAAATTTGCCACAGGACTGCAGTCAGACAGTATATAGATTGCCATCAATCTGCAGATCACTCTATAGATAATTTTCCATTCTTGAAGGGATAACCTGCAAAGAAGGCAAGACCTCATGCCCCTTGTTTGTTGATGTACCACATGACTGTAGTGTTGTCCATATAAACCTTCAAGTGTCCTGGGACCCAGAATACATGGAAAGCCTGAAGGGCCAAAATGAGAGCCTGCATTTCCTTGATGTTGACATGATCCACCCTCTGTTAAGGAGACCAAAAGGTCTTACATCTTTAGGGTGCCTAAAAAGGTTCCCACTGCAGCTTTGATGAATCTGTGAACAGTTCCTAAGACAGCTGAGGAGAGTGGAAAGGAACACCTGGATTGAGGGATAGCTGCCAAATCCATCAGTGAAATTCCATTTTGAGACAAGGGAGCAAAGGAATGCGATGGTTCAGCTGGTGGAAATGTTGAAGCCATACTGATTTTATGTGCCACTGAAACTTCCTCATATGAAACTTGACCCAGGGAAGCATGGGGATGGTGGTGGCCATGAATCCCAGAGTTCTGAGAAACTCCCTGGCCAGAAGAGAGGACAGTGGAAGCACGGACAGAAAATAATGCATGATGGACAAAACCTTGGAGAAAGGAAGAGATGCCAGCACTGGAACAGTCCGGAAACTGCAGCCTAGGAAAACATGACCCTGAGATGGAGTCAACATCGACTTCTTAAGGTTGAAAGTGAACACCAAGCTAAACAACAGAAGCTGGGTAAAATGAAGATCCCGCACCAGTTTGGAATCGGATGGAACTTGAAGCAAAATATCATCCAGATAACGAAGCATTTGAATAACCTGAAGCCTGCAAAAGACAGCTACAGGGGCTACACATTTGATGAATGCCCTTGGGGCTGTAGAAAGCCCAAAGTCAAAGCACAGAACTGAAAATGAGGAAGAAACACAGCAACACAAATATTTCTTGAAAATAGAGGGTGGACAGGAAGTGTCCTTCAGATCCAAGGAAACCAGAAAGGCCTGGGGAGCAACAGAGGAAAACATAAAGTCTGAAGACATAGCATTAAGAAGAAAGGCACTGTGAGAAAAGGGGTTCAAAAAAGAAAGATCCAGGACAGGTCTCCAAGACCCCTCTTTCCCTGGGGACCATAAACATCTTCGAATAAAAACCCAAACCTTCTCCATCTGCAGAACTGGTTGAATGGTACCCTGATCCAGCAGACCCTGCAATACCCCCACCTGGAAAATGAGGAAACTGTTCTGCATTAGGTTAATGAATACCAGAAAGGGAGGGAAGGGTCTTCCAGGTCATAAAGTAACCCTGCCAGACAATGGAGATTACCACAGGCAACAGAGTCATCAGTTATCAAATTGAGAGAGAAATAGAAAGACTGAAGCTAAAGGGGAATGTGGTTTAGAGGAAGAGAGGGCAGGCAGTCAAGATGGCTGCAAATTTGTCAGGAAGGGACTGTTTTTGGAGCCTGGCCATTTGAGTAGGCTCATCAGCAAAAAAAGAAACACACCTGGGAACCTTTTCGCCTTTGGAAAACTAAGTAGCCTACACAAAAAAAAGCAGTCTTACTAGGATAGTGCCTATGAAACTTGGAAAGAAGAGAGACAAAAAAACGCTTCAAATCTTTCATGACCTTACCCTGATCCTGTAAGGTCTTGAGATCCTGTAAGGGAGCATCCAGAAGTTTTGCTTTGATATCATCTGGCAAGACCTGAAGGCAAAGCCAGGAATGTTTCTTCATCACAGAGCCAGAGGAAGCAGCCCTAGAAGATGCATCTGCTGCATCACAGCTGCATTTGACAGAGTGACAGCAGCCTGAGAAGGGGAACTGAGCATGAAGACAGCTGGGGCCTTATCCTCATAGGTCGGGCATATCAGAAAAGTACAGTTTTGTACCTACCATAAATGTAGATGTTCGAGCGTATACACTGCTGCAGTCATCACACTTTGGTTATCCTGCAATCAGGCGGTCCTGCAGTCGGCCCGAGTTCCAAAGTCTTGGTCCGGCGTCAGTTGCTGTCGCTTCTTCCTTGACGTCAGTGCGCCAGGGGTATACAAGATGCAGCCGATGATATTTTCTTCAGTTTTTCTTGCCCCAGATGTCAGGTGCCCCCAAAAAGGTAGGCAATGTAAATTGCTAATATAACATACATAAGAAAAGCAATCAAATACTTTATGTTACCAGCAAATACTTTCCATAGGCAGCAAGGGTAGAATACCAAAGTAAGTAACAGCAAGTAAGAGGGGAAGGAGGGAGGGTAACCTGGACTGCAGCAGTGTTTACACTCGAACATCTACATTTATGGTAGGTACAAAACTGTACTATGTTCACCGTGTTACACTGCTGCAGTCATCACACTTGGGTAGAATCCCAAAGCAGCAGATAAGCCAAAAGGCAGTGCAGAGAATTGGTGGTGCATTGAACCTGTTAAGAATCTGAGGTATCTTCTGCAATTTTGTCTGATAGGAACATGCAGGTATGTCTCCTTGATGTCCAATGTTACGAGCCAAGCTTTCTTGCCCAGCATGGGAAGAAGCTGCTGTAGTGTCAACATTTTGAATTTTGGAACATCCAGGTAAGTATTTAGAGAAGAAAGATCCAGAATGGGCCTCCAGGCTTTGTCCTTTCTGGGAACCAGAAAGAGTCTTGAGTAAAATCCTTGTCCTTGCTCCTGTATTGGTACCTCTTGAATAGCTCTCATGTCCATGAGTGCTGTAATTTGCCTTTGAGCCTCTGCCCATTGATTTGGTGGCAGATTTGGCATTCCTTTTAACCTTGGCAGAGTGTGAAAGTGGAACCTGTAACCTTGAGACACAAAATTGAGAACCCATTTGTCTTTGGTTGTTATTTGCCAATTGTGACTGAAAAGTGTCAGTTTTCCCCCCAAGGGGGCTGCCAAGAGAGATATTTGGCAGCTGTAGTGGGAAGTCATTGGGTCTACTTTTTATAAGGTTGAGGCCTGTCTTCCCCTTCTTTCTGGGTTGAAGTACCCCATTGTCGAGGTCTGTAAGTACCTCGTGGTTGACCTCTGCCTCTTGGACGTCTGTATTGGCCCCTTTGAGGTCTGTCTGAAACTGGAAAGGACCAATTTTTTGTTGGCTAATTTCTGCTAAACCGAGGAGGCTGAACCTGTAAGAAATCATTCACCGTTTGCATAGATTTTGCTTTATCTTCCATTTTCTTTAATACCTCTTCTGTCTGAACTCCAAATAAAACATCCTGCTGCAAGGGTGCATCCAATAACTTTGCTTTAACATGATCTGGTAAAGTCTGTTCTTTTAACCAAGCATGTCTTCTAATGACAGACCCTGTAACTACTGCTCTACAGGAGGCCTCTAATGAATCAAAACCACATTGCAAAGTATGTTTTTTCACTTGTTCAGCTGCATGCAATAAATCCTGCATTTCCTTATAGTTAGGAAGTTCCGAATTTGGAAGCATTTTTTGTTTCAACTGAGACATCAAATATTGCTGATATTTAAGCATGGGAAACTGGCAATTTAGTCCTCTCATTGCTAAAGTTGCAGATGTGTATACTTTCTTACCCCATCTGTCTAATGCCCTGGAATCTCTATCAGAGGGGACTGGATTTTTTGCTGCAGAGGGCTTTACCTCTTTGGGACCCTGGGAAATAGTTTCAGGGTTAGCAACAGGGCTTTTATAAAGGAATTTGTGAGAGTCAGGGACTCTGTAGTATCTGTCTGGCTTAACTGGAGCTGGAGGTAAAGAATCAGGATTTAAGCTGGATTCAGCATACACATCATCCATAATATCTAACACTGGCTGAATAGCAAGGGGTCTGTGTTGAGGTAATAAAAGGAAATCTCTGAGCCTTTTCTTGGATTGTGAGTAATCCTGGCCCTCCCAATGGAAATGCTCCCGCATGGTATGTAAGGTTTCCCCAAAGTAGTAGTCCTCTGGAGGAGAGGCTGAAGGAATGGATTCCTCAGCATCAGAATCCTTATAAGGGGGTAAAGAGTATCCTAGGTCTGAGGATGAATCAGAGGAGATGGACACCTGATCGGATGAGTCATAGTCTGCATCCTGTCTAGGCCTTTTATCAGGAGGAGTGTGGGACCCCCTGATCAGAGTAATTAGGTCTTCGGCCATTTTGAGCATATATTTCTTCGGCATGGAGGCCTGTGCTGGTGAATGCTGAAGCTGTTTCTTTGGTTTAGATTTAGCAGAAGGTTTAATGGTTAACTGAGTAGGCCTGAAAACACCCTCTGAGGCTGCGGGTTGTTCAGCTACTCTGGAGCCCTCACAAAAGGGATAGTCTCGGTAGGTCTCAAGTCTGGTGTATCTGAAGGCCCAGCCATCTCATTTTGGGAGTCAGAGGCGGCCTGTGGTTCCAAACCAGTGGTCGTCAGGGGCTGCGAAGGCACCTCACTGAAAACCGGAGAACCGGCGACTGGCCTAGCAGAGGCTTCATCAGTTTTGGGCCTCGGATGCCTGTTCTTGTCTTTGCGCTTTTTGTGTATTCCGGTCGTCGGTTGTTCCGATGGCATGGTGTAATTGAATTTTCTGCCAAAATAATGTCGGGCAAAATCAAACCGACGTTTAATAGTGCGCTTGTTAAACCTAGCACAAAACCGACAACCAGTGATGTCGTGTGGTCTAGGCCTAGGCATGGGATACAATAGGAATGGAAATCCTTATGAGGTATTTGCTTCCCACAAGAAATACAATTATTAACGTTTACTGACATCGGTCTGAGGCAAGAAAAGGTTTCCCCAATGGGGTACTTAGCTTTGTAGAAGACTTCGGTTCTGGATTTGGAATGAAAATCTCAGGAGTCGGCCGAATGGCACTTGCAAACTGCTTTTGCATCGGGCACCACGCAGCAAGAAAGACTGAAGAAAATGGCGTCAGCTGCATCTTATATAACCCTGGCGCACTGACATCAAGGAAGAAGCAACAGCAACCGATGCCGGACGAAGACTTTGGAACTCGGGCCAACTGCGGAACCGCCTGACGGCAGGATAACCCAAGTGTGATGACTGCAGCAGTGTAACACGATGAACATCAATCTTCCCAATCTGGGAAAGAAAATACAGGATGTACCTTGTCATACAAGTCTGGACATTGATGGCCCTGAAGACTAAAGTAGCCAAAGTATATATATTTTTACCAAAAGTAGCCAAAGTATATATATTTTTACCAATCCTCTCCATGGCTCTACTGTCCTCATCTGAAGGAAGGAACTTGGAAGAAGAGAACAGGCTAGAAGTCTTATCAGCAGATGTAGAAATCACTGCAGGATCAAAGGAAGGGCATTTATACAAGATAAACAAAGTAGCGGTCTCAGTGCCAAGCTAAAAATAACTAGTAAACCATGAATAAGGCACAGCGAACCCAGCTAAAGGACAAAACTCACTTTAATCCAAACAAGTAACAAACGAAAAATAACGCTGTATAACCAGCTCCTCATACGTTTTCGTCAGAAAACAACTTCATCAGATAAACTTGACCTCACTCAACACTTACATAAATAAAACTGAAGAAAAGCGAAATTGATACTACCAAACTCCAAAATGAAGAAAGCGGAGAACACGATAACCAAAACCACGTCAAATTTAATGTTTGTTGAACCAAAAAGCACACAGCACACACTCTTCGTTAAAAATCCTGCTTGCACCAAAACATGAACGCCTTCTCAAAACAAGCGTTTTCGTCCAAGTGGACTTCATCAGATAAACAATTAAACAATCAAGTACATCTAATATACACAATTAAAAATGTTTTAACCAATCAATTGTGAAAATGCAATTTCAAATCTACAAATCAGACCTTAAAACTAATTAATAATTTATTATTTGTTATGCTCTCCTATCAAGTGTCTTAATATCATAAAATTCATTATAAAACTTATTTAAATTAGTTTAATAATTACTTCTTCAGAATAAATATTCTAATAAATATATTAAAATATATTATTCATTAAAATACATGTTTTTACTTAATAAAAAAGTTAGAAACCACATCGCACAATGTTTTATGTAAACTTTGGTGCCATCTGCTGTCAAAAGCATGTAAACACACTCTTATTTTTATACCTTAGCAGATCTCATTTTTAGAAGGGGCAAAATTGATATGTATTCATTTAATCCAGGTGACTTATTTGCTTCCAAAGTCACCTGCCACCACAATTCCCTATAGGCTATAATTTCTTCCCAGAGGCCTCCTCTAATGTCCCAACTCACTTGGTCTAAGACAAAGAACTGAAATTTTGATCCTACACATGTCCTTGAATGCCTAAAAATGGCATTTGTTTCTTTCTCTTTCTTCACGTCATACATGTGTTCGTATATACGTCTCTTTAGAGTTCTTTCGGTCTTTCCCACGTAAAATGATGGACATTGTATACACACTGCCAAATATATTCGATGTACTTGATTGTTTAATTGTTTATCTGATGAAGTCCACTTGGATGAAAACGCTTGTATTGAGAAGGCGTTCATATTTTGGTGCAAGCAGGATTTTTAACGAAGAGTGTGTGCTGTGTGCTTTTTGGTTCAACAAACATTAAATTTGACGTGGTTTTGGTTATCGTGTTCTCCGCTTTCTTCACTTACATAAATAACCTAACCAGTTTGAATAAATCAATGAAAAGCAACTTGCATTAAATAGATGTGAAACAATCAATCCTAAAAGACATAAGTTACATTTAAAACAATTTAAAATGCAAACAAAATATATGAATATATGAATATATATATATATATATATATATATATATATATATATATATATACGCACATTTATATGTGTGTGTATATATATATATATATATATATATATAAAGACATTTGTTGTATATATACCTGTATAATAAAACATATTTGAAATGCTAAAATTCCTTAAAATATATAAAAGACAATAATAAAGTGCAATGAACAAAAAAGAGTACTAGCACCATCTGGTGGAACAATTACACATTACAAATAAAATAAATTAATATTCTGAAAAAAGATACATGAACCTCAAAAATGACATTAAATTGATGAATTACATAAATATTTAAATATAAAAGAATAAAAAGTGTGTATGGATCTAAAATATGTAAAAGTTGAACCATAAATAAATATTATAATTTGGCAGACCGTAATTTCAGAACAGGTTTTATGGATAACATTTCATTAAGACGGGGGGGGTTACTGGCATCCAAAACAATTTTCCAGTAGAACTCACTGTATTCCAGGTGGGTCTCCCATGGACCTCCCCTAGTAAGGGGACAACTTCAATTACAAAAAAAACTGAAATTCAGCTTTATCACAATTTTCCTGATGTTTGTATAAAGCATTGTTATCCTTTCTTTTTCTAATGTCATAACCACGCTCATACATTCTCTGCCTCAATCTCCTTTCGGTTTTGCCAACATAGAAAGAATCGCATATCCCACATAGGGCAATATATACCACCCCAGTGGTGTTGCAATTAGCAAAGGCTTTTGTAACAATATGTTTACCCCTGCATTTCAAAAAAATTGCGTCACCTTCTTTCACGTTGAAACAGTGTGGACAATTAACACATTTACTAGCCAAGAGTTTAGCCCATGTTTAGACAAGTCAATATCCAATGCCCCTGTCCAGCTGAGACACAGGTGGAATCCCAGGGCTATATTTTTGATTTTCATCCATTTATCCAGGTTGCGCTTAAAAAGGGGTAAAGAGGTACTCTGCTTGACGTGGAGAGGGAGTCTATTCCATAGATGGGGGAGTCTCTGGGACACAAATCTGTCCCGCCAGCAAGTCCTGTTGATGTCACAGACCAGGCTGAGGCCATGCATGTGAGTTACTGAAGTGGAGCTTGATTTGCAGATATGCAGCAGTCCCATCAAGGTGGGGTCCATGATCGCACTGCGTGCCAAACATAGGTCACCTCTGAGGAGTCTGTATGAAACTGAGTAGAGAGATAGGGCTTTTTGCTTATCTGTGTATGATAGATGTTTGAGGCCCTGGATTCTTTTGGTGAGGAACCTCTGAGCTCTCTCTGGCTGCTGCATATGCTTTGTGAGGTACATGCCGAAAGGGGCATTTGTACTAAATAATGGGCCTTAAGGACCTGGATGAGATACCCTTACTTATGAGGTGGGCTATGTAGAAGGCTTTCCGTACAACAGAATCATCATGGTGGTCAAAAGTCAGGTTGCAAATCCCTCATGACTGATTGCATGCTTAGGACGTTGTTATTAATGTGATAATTTGTGGGGATGTCAATCTCCCCAAAGGGGACGATGATGCATTTTTTGGTATTCAGCTTGAGGCCATGTTTCTGGCACCAGTCATTTGTCTGAGTGAGACCCTCTTGGAGGATGTCTACATCACTAGGGGAATTGACAGCACCCAGCCTGCAGTCATCTGCAAACCTGATCAGCCACAGCCCACTGGTTGTGGCCTGCTCCTCAGTAAATTATATCCCCAATAACAGAGGCCCCAAGACTGAACCTGGGGTACACCACTATTTATGGGTCTACTGCTTGAGGTGGCTTCCCCTATTTTGACTAGGTGGGTTCTATCAGTGAGCCAGTTTGCTTCCCATCTGGAAACATACGGATTGCTGACTAGTTGAGAGAGTTTATCTATTATGCCCGAGTGGGGAATAGTGTCAAAGACTTTGGGGCAGGTCAAGTTAGGCAATCTGCACCATCTTCCCCTCGTCCACGACCGTCTCAAAGAAGTCGACCAAATTTAGTAGACATGACCACCCCTTGATGAAGCCAAAATGTGTGGGACTGAGTGTTTGGAGGTTGCCAATGTCCTTGTTAATGAGGTCCAGGATAATCAGTTCCATGGCCTTGCAGATCAGGCTAGTTAGGCTGATGGGTCTATAACTTCCCAGATTGGTGGACGCTCCACCTTTGTGTAAAGGGATGACAGTGCCTGTCCTTCATTCAGCTGGGATGAAGCTGGTACTCAGACTTTGGTTGAACAGGGTGCCTAATGGTGCTGCAAGTTCCTGCCTGAATTCACATAGGATGCAGCCTGGTATGTTATATCAGGTCCCATGGAGGCTATATTTTTTTGCCTTTGAGAGAGCACTGATTACCTGTGGCCTAGATATAAGGGGAAGGGTCAGGTACTGGGGATGTCCTGATTTACTGATGGGGGGGGGCATGAGTAAAGTTTTGCTGAATCTGTCCACCACCAAGTTTACTATATCTACGGCATTTGTATATGTGGTGTCCTTGACCACCAGTTCTGAACAGATCTGGGTGCTTCCTCTGAGGATGCGGACATATGTGAAGAAAGCCTTATGATTGTCTCTAGTAGATGTGGCCAATCTGGACTCAAAGTTTGCTTTGGAGGATTTCACTAGTGCTCTTATTTGCTTGTTCAGGCTAAGGAGACTTGCTTCCAATTGGGCACCTGCTCCTTAGTCCTGGACAGCAATTTTTTTTCTTTTTTATAGAGTTTATTTATTGCAGATGTCCACCAGACAGGCTTACTCTTCCTTGTGGAGGAGGATTTAGTCCTGTTGGGTATTCCTAATTCCATGGATCTATATAAATGCTCTTATAGTACTTTGGTGTAGTTTTGGATATTGGTCCCAGTTCCTACAGATGGAGAGGGAGCTGTGAAGCTGTTTATACCATCCCTCAGGAGGCTATAATCAGCTTTGGAGAAGATTTTATGTCTGATCCTAGCTAGAGGCTGGTTGGGGGAGATGATGACTTCGAAAGTAACTGCTTTATGGTCTGATCTTACCAGGAAAGATGATACTATAGGAATGCTACAGTGGTTACTCCTGCTGGTTAATACTAAGTCCAAGACATTATCAACTCTTGTGGGGGTATCGACTATCTGTTCCAAGGCATCTGCATTGACAAAATAGAGGAATCTTTGGGCATTTCTCTTCTGGCATGAGTAGTTCTTCCAATCTATGTTTGGGAAGTTAAAGTCACCCAGGATCAGGGTAAAGGGTTGAATCTTGATAAATTCAAACCGGTCCAAATAGGTGGATTGGGCATCTTGAGTCAGATTTGGGGGCCGGTAGTTAGCTATGATTTGAATAGGGGTCTTGTCAATGGTTACTGCACCTGGAGTGTCTCCTGTGCGTCACACTGTTTGACCAGCCTGGAGGTGTATATGTCTTTAATGTATACTGAAACTCCACCCCCTTTGGCTTTACTGCCCACAGTTTGGGGTCTGAATGTATGACCGGATGAGTAACCAGGTATGCTGGGGTGCTCTCCAAAGCTTTGAACCAGGTTTCGGTGATTGCACAGATATCTGCATTTTCCAGGGTTAAGAATGCTTGCAATGAGTGCAGTTTCGTATTTAGACTCCTAGCGTTTAGTAGCATGTCCTTTAATATGCGTTTTGTTGAAATTTTATGTTGGTTTTATCGACCTCAGGACTTTTCTTAAAAAAGGCACTATGGGGGAGGCAAGAGCCTTTGCCAGACGCCTGAAGCCCAGGTAAGACAGATGCAGGCCATCTCTGGCAAAGCATCGTGATGTGTCAATCATATCTTCTCAACCTGTCAGGTACCCCTGGAATGACACCATAAACTTAGCCAATTGTTAAAGTCAATCATTTTCTGTTTGTACTGAGGCATCATTCTGGGTGACGACAGAATGCTGCTTAAAGCTAGGGACATACCTGCCTGGGACACAATCAGTGAGCTCAATCATGTCTCTCTTCATATAATCCAGAATGGTACGTCTCAAACCATTCACGCCAATATGGACTATGGTCATAACAGTACCTGTTGAAAGACTTTAGTACGTATGTGATATGGTGGATTCTGGCACCTGACAGACAACTAACCTTGACTTTCTCCTTATCCAGCCTGGTGAGAGGCACATCTGTGTGCTTCACAATGAAGTCTCCTAGGACTAATATGTTGGGGTTATGGTGAAGCCTTAGTGGCTGTGAGACACAGGTGTGAGGACTATGAATGGTATGTGGTGTGGGCGTCTACATTATATTATCGTACGATGAAAACAGCAAACATTATTTCATCATACCGATAATATCTAAACAACAAAATATCGAACAAACGAAACAAAGAATTTTTCCCCAGGGAAAAAATTCGCTGCTCCATAAAAAAAAAAAAAAAAAAAAAAAAAAACTTAAACACAAATTTAAATGGGGGGCTGTGACCCCCACACCCTCCCTACTTAAATACACCAACCCTAAGATCGCACCATAGTGGAGGAAATGGCAAAATCCCGAAGACGACCCACCAAATTTTTTCCCTGGGAAAAAATTCGATGTTCCGTGACTTCGCTATTTTGCCATTTCGACAGTATCAGATCGACTAAATAGCATTCGCTATTTAGTCCATTCGATACTGGCATATAGACCCGTGGTGTGGAGGGCTGTGGAGATCACATGTGTTTTTGCCTCAGAGGTCTCCTTTGTTTGGGTATATTTAAGTGGACGACCTCAGCATATGTGGGTGTGTGGTGTGTAGGTACGGGTGGTGTTGGAGGTGTAGTGATTGTGTTGACAACCTTTTCGGTGCCAGATATACTGGCTTGAGGGGGAGAGACCATGGACCCCAAGTTCCTAATGTAAATGCATCTCTCACAAATTGTGTTCCTAGGTGGTAGTAGTAGATGGTTGTCAGTGTACATGAGGCAGTTGCTACACTGTCTCAGGATGCCCATACCAACCAGACTGGCAGGAGAAACTGTAGGAAACTATCCATCCATATTTCTCAGAATCTGAGAGAGAAAGGCCAGGGAGAGCTAAGGGGTGGGCCTAAAGCCCAAGTGCTAAAACCAAAACTAAGACCTTAGAATAACACTTAACAATTTAGACAGGCTATAAACATGCAGTAATAAATGCAACAGAAAAGATGCAGTTAAACACTTTAGAGAACAAGCAGCAGGAAAAAGCAAGCTGAAGTAACAAAGTAGTAGAAAGAAACACAAACACAGAAAAATATAAGCAGCTGAATAAAGTGTCTTTTTCTTTGTTTTATTTATTTTTTAATAAAGTGAAGGGATAGAGCAGGAACAAAATATAATTCATGATTAAGGGGTCTGGCCTTCCCAAATGATCTCTGTATTAGGTAGAATGAGCTAATGAGAGGAGACTGGAAGGAGTGCCCCAGATCAAATTTACAGTAGGGCAGGCAACTGCAAAAGCCACCAACTTTAAGAACAAACAGCAGTTGGGTGGGACAAAAAAAAATTCAGCGCAGATGAGAAAACAAAACTTGGTCAGCAAATATATAAATAATTCAGTCAAGCAAAAATAAAGACAGTGCAGAACACTGAACAGTTAAAGTGCGAAAAATATACTTATCAGCTCTGTATTTCCAGATTGTTTCAGAATCACTCTCAAGGAGATTCTAGCAATGATATGCAGGAATTCACACAAAGGTAAAATTTTTATACCAGCAAGACAAAAGCTGTTAGACCAGATTCCATCCTGGAATAAGTTCACTACAAACTCTCTGAGAAATAAAAATTTCAGCACAGATCAGAAAACAAAATTTGGTAGGCAAATATATAAATAATTCAGTCACGCAAAAGTAAAGATAGCGTAGAATACTGAACAGTTAAAGTGCAAAAAAATATACTTTATCAGCTCTATATTTCTAGATTGTTTGTCAATTTGTAACAACTCATAATACCTTTTCAGAATGTCCAACACTTGGGAGCAATTCAATTTGAAATGTTCCATAAAATGCAGGACTGTATCATCAAAGGGCAGGTCCTCCAAAGAAGAATCAGGACTGATAGATTCCACCTCCTCAGACTCATACTGTAAAGGTGGAAGCAAAGAACAGGAAAAGGCTAAGGAGTAAGCCTCTGAGTCAATCCTCATCTGACGACTCTGGGTCCCTAGCCTTCTTAGGGGTAGAATACCAAGGAGATGCAGGAAATGAACCCCCCCAGGAGGCTTCAATACATCAAGGCATTGAACAAGCCTTGAGAGCAGATACCACATGCTTAGTTTTTTGCCTTTCTTCACTGGAACATCTGGTCTGACAAAATGCGGTGTTTTGGACGACTGCCTGGATTCGATTATGGTACCACACACTTCTTTCTCAACAAGGATCTGAGGAATCCTTTTAAGCTCTAGAGAAGTAATCATCCATGGTTCCCCTCAACGTCCATGGTGGACATTTGTAAGACTAGCAAGGACATGTGAGAAGCAAGTTCCGTGCTGGCCTCCAAGAAGACTGTGGCAGAAGAAACCAATGACAATAGCGGGTTGTCCTCTGGTTTCTCACTCACCTCGGCAGATGTCCAGTGGAGGCTGGACAGAAGAAGACTCAATCCTGGACTCTTGGTCTTCTTGAGCAATGGCTGTACCTAGGGGTGAGCGGATTCTGCCATGGTACCTTGGCCTAAATGCTTGAGATGTTGATTCTCAAGGTAAATGGAAAGTGAAGAAAGGAATTCACGCAAAATCTTGGGAAACAAAAGCCTGACAGATGGAACACCAAGTTCTGGGATGCAGCCAAGCAAAACAGGCACCTATCATGACAGACATTATGGGGAATCTACCTCCCACACTGACATTCCTCTTTCCTGGAGGACATGCAACCCACTGAACAATATAAGAAAAAATAAAAAGAACCCCAACTGGGTACTTATCTGAAAGACGTAGGCTTAGTATAACCAGCAAAGTGAAGGCCATTCAGATCAACATACGAAAATTATTCTCAGACTTGCAGCAATAAAATTCTGAACTGGGAGCATACGTATGTTACCTTCATACCCTACGACTGCGGAGAGCATACATCTGATGTACAACTCTCTCTAGGTAACAAAAGCTTTAGTATACTGGCTGGACATTGGTCCATCCTTGCCAGGAGATCCCAGTGGTGATGAATACTGCAACAGTGATACAGAAGGACGTCATTCATTATACTTGCACAATTCGAATGAACTTTAACATACGAGTCTGACCATTCAAATTCTGAAGATTAAAGATTCAAAAGCGTACACTTTTCCCATACTTCTCAATTATTTTACTATCCTTGTCAGAAAGGGAAGGATTGGAATTAACTAAATGTTTCGCAGAAGCTGGATTAACTAAAGCTATAGCTGGGTCAGGTTTGGAACAAGTGTACGACAACTTGAAAGACTGAGGAATCCTATACCTGTATTTTTAGGGGCAGCAAGCTATCAGGGAAACTGCAAGCAGTAACACACACATTCTCCAATGCGGACAGCACAAGAGGGACAGGAGAAATTTCTGGAAATCCTATTTGTAATAGCTGATACTATTTTCTTAGGGACTGAGAGACTTCAGTATTCTCCCACAGAAAATACAGGCACATTCTGGAAATGGTCTCAAAGAAACAGAACGCCTCAATGGGAGAATCCAACGCCATGCTTTTCACTGAATCTGTATCAGAAATCTGAGGAGAAAACCCTGCATCTGACCCTTCATCTTCCAGTAAAGATTCAGAATCTTGAATTTCTTCAAAAAGAGAGGAATGCTTTTTTCTTTTACCAGAAACCACCTTACAAGAAAGATCAATAGACTGAATTAGACCCTAAGCCAAACCTAATAAACTATTCCTGTTCACGGAAATTTGAGCAGGAGCAGATACAGGTTTAGTCTTCTGCTTCTTTTCACAGGAAAAATGGGGCCAACATGGTTATTAATGACAACAGCAGCAACTTCCCCAGGGATGGGCACAACGTTCTGACTAAACATTGAAGACTCCCCTGCCCCTTCTCATAGAACCGACAAGAGGGGCTTCTCCCTTGTGCAAGGCAACCCCAACAGTCACAGAAGACGTAGCTAACCCCCAGTCCACAGTGGCTATGTGCGCTGCACCAAAGGGATCCAGGGTAAAAGATGAGTGGGGTTTGAGGAATCTGCTTTGCCTACAGCAGTCACCCACCTGCTGCTGAGGCAAAATGCCAGCCTGTTGTGGTAATAAAGGCAGTTTGATTTTTGTGGCTGGAAGAAGGACCAACCACGGTTTTGGTATTTTGTTCCATGGCAAGCTAAAAATGGTTCCTCTTTCCCAGGGAAGTCAAGCAACACAATCTAGTAAAAATTCTAAGTTCTAAAATCTCTTTTTCCTAATAAACACACAGTAAAAATAACTTTAATACACATTGCCAATCCCAAAACATAAAACAGTCACAGTTTTTTCCAGAGAAAAACTGAATCAGCAAAGATAACTTTTAAACTTTCAGAAAAAATGTACTCCTGTTTAAACATCTTGTGACAGTCCATTAAAACACAAACTCCTAGAATAAAAATAACCTTCCTAACAAGGAAAATACATTTAAAAATAATTTTCAAATGTGGACCCCCCCCCCCCCCCGAAAGGCAACTTATCTGCCCAGCATTGGAAAAGCATAAACTGACTGTTGACCCTCGAAACCCCATACAGGAATAGTCTCTTCAGTGGCAGGAAATCTACGAAGGGTTTGGCACTCA
This sequence comes from Protopterus annectens, assembly GCF_019279795.1. Classification (NCBI taxonomy): domain Eukaryota; kingdom Metazoa; phylum Chordata; order Ceratodontiformes; family Protopteridae; genus Protopterus; species Protopterus annectens. Next base: position 1,523,561,945 of record NC_056746.1, on the reverse strand, counting down.
AACCTGTCTTTTTAGGGAACATATGAGGATAGTGACCTAACTTTTGACTAACACGTGTCCACCGTCATAAGAAAGTCCTTCTATATTGTGCAGCTTATAAACAAAGGGATTGTGCCCAACTCTAGAGATATCTATTCCACTTTACTCAACCCTCATTAGAACAAGAATGCCCCCTTTGGCATCTATTTGTCCAGACACATACAACAACTGCAACTCCCACTGAGAAACCTTACTACAAGGATACAAGGCCTAAAAAAGAAGTTATGTTCTTACCATAACGCTCCATCTGCGTAGTACACTTCATTCTTCTGCACATATGGGTATACGGATCTGATTCAGATCTGAGCCGGCAAAACTTTTCAAGCATCAGCTCCGAGCTCCAAGCTCCTCCTTTACCTGTATTACATCACTTCCTCCTATCTAGCCCCAGATCGAGTTTGCTGACACTAAGTGGCAACATAACCACAATCCTAAACAGGAAAAGCCTGAAGGGTGAGGGGGATGGAGGGAGGGAAGGTGCAGAAGAATAAAGTCTACTACTCAGATGGAACGTTATGGTAAGAACACAACTTCTTTATCTGAAGTAGTTGACTTCATTCATTCTGCACATATGGGACAGAGTCCCCAGCTACTAGTATTCCTGTGAGGCCCTTATGGAAGGATATTTCTGAGGACCGCAGAGCCAAAGGATGCTCTCCCTCTAGAAATAAGATCCAATTTATAATGAGAGATGAATGTGTGCAAATTGGCCCAAGTCGCTGCCGCACACATATCGTCTAATGGAACTCTTGACCAGAAAGCTGCAGAAGTGGCCATTGCTCTAGTGGAATGAGCCTTCAATACACCAGGAGGAGATAAACCTTTGTCCTTATAAACTTGTGCAATACAAAGAGTGATCCACCTTGCTAAGGACACTTTCGAAACTGCTTTGCCCAAAAATGGTTTTGAAAAAGAGACAAACAATTGATCCGCCTTCCGGAGGGGTTTAGTCCTATAGAGGTAAAAACGAAGCTGTCTATGGACATCCAATAAATGAAGCTTACGTTCACCTCTATTTTGGAAATTTGGGAAGAAGACTGGCAAATTTATAGACCGATTAATACTGGCTGCTGAGAACACCTTGGGAAGAAAGGAAGGGTTTGTACGCAGCGAAAACCAAACAGGGGGGCAAGGAGGATAAGGCCTGCAACTCTGAAGCTCTCTTGGCTGATGTGATGGTGACCAAAAAGGCTGTCTTCCATCACAAAAACTTTATCGGAACTGAACTGGCTGGCTCAAAGTGGGGAGAGGTCAAGGCCTGAAGGACTAAAGTCAGATCCCAGGGGGGCACCTATTCTTTAACTGGTGGTCGCAACACAAAAGTGCCCTTCAGGAAAACTTTACACAATTTGGCAGAAGCCAGAGCAACCTTATTTTCACCCACATGAAAATTAGAGATGGCAGCCAGCTGAACCTTGATGGTAGAAGCACTTGCGCCTGATCAAAAAAGATCGGCCAGAAAATCCAGTATGACTGGAACAGGGGCTGTAAATGGGTTCGGATTGCGCTGAGGCCCAAATGCAAAAATGTCTCCACTTGCTATTATACAGTTTCCTAGTGGAGGCTTTAAGAGAAGCTACCAGAATATTCTTAACAGGGGGACGAAAGTCCGGGAGTCCTGATGATCATGGGAACTGGAGCAGCCATGCCGTCAACTTGTGACTGTCCAGGTTAGGCAGAGGCAAGCCCGACGGGCGAGAAATCAGATCCGGGCATGGATCTAGAGTCCATGGAGGAGCGAACAGGTGAGAACATAGGAAGGGAAACCACACTTGACAGGCCCAGAAGGGAGCTATGAGAATGACTTTGCACTGCAGCCGGCAAGCTCTCTGAAGGAACTTCGGAATAAGAGGTAACGGGGGATAAGCATACAGTAGCTTGGGAGGCCAAGCATGGACTAGAACGTCCCTGGGGGCATCCCCCGGAGGGGGGATCAGAGCGAAGAAGTTGCTGCACTTCGCGTTGGAAGGAGATGAAAAGAGATCGCAGCAAGGTTGACCCCAAACGCTGAAGATCTTCTCCGCCACTGACTGTTTCAGAGACCACTCGTAAAGCAGAAGGATTGCCCTGCTGAGACTGTCTGCTAGAATGTTGGAGCATCCCGAGATGTGCGTTGCTATGAGAAACTGGCTGGTGGATATGGCCCACTCCCAAACCCTGATGGCCTTGTGACAAAGGGGGTAGGATCGGGTCCCTCCTTGTTTGTTTATATAGCAGACTACGTTTGTCTGATTGAATGGCTACCGTCCCCGGAGGTAGGACAGGGTGGAAGGCTCTCAATGCTAAAAGCACTGCCCTCATCTCCAGGACACTGATGTGTAGCTTGGTCTCTGGAGGGGACCACGTGCCCTGGACTGTTCTTCCCGGGAAGTGCCCCCCCCCACCTGAGCTGGGAAGCGTCTGTGGTCACTGTGGCCTGAGCCGGAGGGGCTAGAAAGCTGCACCCCACGAAAATGTCCGCTGATTGAAGCCACCATTGGAATGACGTTCTGCATGTCCGATTGATGCGGATGTGGAAATTCATCGGAAGGTCTAGCCAGGACCATTGAACTGCTAGAGTCCACTGAAGGACTCTCATGTGAAGACGTGCAAGAGGAAGGATAGAGATTGCGGCTGCCATCGAACACAGGGCCCTGAGAACATTAGCTGCTGTGACTACCGAGTGATCCAAGATAGCCGATACATGGAGTCTGACATTTTCTATCCTTTCCTAGGTGTGAAAAATCTTTAACTGAATCGAATCCAACCGTGCCCGATGAAGTCTATGATCTGAACCGGAGCCAGGTGAGAATTGTTGATATTGATCATGATGCCTAACTTGTGAGCCAGACCGAGGAAGTAGTGTAGGGCCTGATACAAGAGACGTTTGGTGGATGCAGCGAAGAGCCAGTCGTCTAGTTAGGGGAATACCTGAATGCCCTGAAGTCTCAGGTGAGCCGCTACGACCACCATAATCTTGGTGAACACCCTGGGGGCTGTGGTGAGACCAAAGGGTAGGGCTCTGAATTGAAAGTGATTGGCCCCTAGCCGGAAGCGTAGAAACCTCCTGGAGCTCCTGTGGACCTTGATGTGATATTAAGCGTCCTGGAGGTCTAACGAGCACATCCAGTAGCATTCTCTCAGAAATGGTAGAATGGACTGTAGAGTGACCATCCAGAATTTTTGCTTCTCTATCGACAGGTTGAGGATAGACAGGTCCAGAATGGGCCTGAGGTCCCCCATCTTCTTTGGCACTAAAAAGAACCTGTAGTAGATGCCTGAACCGGATTGATCTGGGGGGACCGGCTCGATGGCTCGTTTTGGTAGCAGCTTCAAAACCTCTAAGGCTGCAGCCTCCCTGTGAGCGGGTGGAACATCTGGAAGGCGTGCTGGAGTTATGGGACATGAAATGAAGGGGATAGAATATCCTCTGGATATGATGTTTAACACCCACAGGTCTGCAGTAATGGACTCCCATGCCGCTGGATGTAAGGAAAATCTTCCCCAGACTGCCTCCAGAGTAGAGCAGCCGGGCAACCCCTCAGAGTTGCTGTGCGGGTCTGTCGGAAAAGGGTTCCCTAGACTCGAAGTTTCTGGGACCCCCTCTGCCTCTGGGGGACAAATATTCCTGAATGTCACGAAAGGACTGTGACTTCAGGAACCACATCTTCTTTTGCCCCTTTTGGCTCCTAGATTAGGACCTCTGGGAGTTAGAGAAGCGGATTCCGACGGCTGACAAAGTCTTTCCGTCCTTCTCACTCTGGGTTAGTGTGTCACGTACAGTCTTCCCAAAGAGGGATGATCCATCGAAAGGGGCGCTGATGAAAGATGCCTTAAAGGGGTCCACAAATTGACACAGCCTGATCCAGGCATAACGCCTGTACCAGCTGCTCTAGTGGCGCCCTTGGTAGCATGAGAGAGAAGCATAGAGGTATTTGTCACTGATTTCAGTGTAGTCATCTTCGCAGTGAGACTGCTTGTCCTATTGTGACAGAGACTCCGAGGGCGACTCAGTTAGTTCCGATATAAGGTCTTGCTGCAGTCGGATAACATGTGCCAAGTAATTCAGCGCACTAATAGAAAATGTCGCTGACGAGTACATGCGCTTTCCGAAATGATCCATTGACCTGGACTCTTTGTCTGGTGGATGAACCAAGGAACTCTCCTGTGCCAGTTCCTTCTTCGGGGTAGCTGCAACCACCAAAGCATCTACTGGGGCTCCTTTGGACCATGCCTGCCTGTCTGACGACGGGGAAAGAATTTTGTCTGGCCTTTTGGGTATAGGCTCTATGGTGTCAGGATCCTTCCATGCCCTAGTGGTGATCAGGTCCACCAAAGCGTCCGCTGGAGGGGAGACCCAGGAAGTAGATGGGCCCATGCCAAAGGCCTCCAGGAATATGGACTCATCCGCAGAGGGTTTAGGGGCTGACCAACCTCCTCTTTGGTGGAGGATCTCCATAATGTCTCCGAATGACATCCTCGGTAGGTGATCTGGGGAACCCTCTCCTTCATCCAAGTCCGTATCAGTGGTAATGGACTCAGGGGAGTCCACGTGCCTCCTCTTACACTTGCGCTTACGAGGTTCCTCTCCAGTGGGACTCTCTGGAGAGGATTCGTAAGCCTCCGGGGGTTCCCTAAGGGGAACAACTTGGGGTTGCTTTGGCACGAGCTGTCCCTGAGACAGGGTAATGGGAGCAGAATCCAAAATCAGAGGGGTCTGGGTAGGATCCGAGTAAGTGAGCTGTGGACTCAAACCCTGGGAGATAACCCTTTCCACTGCCCCGAATTTCAATGGAGAGCACACCTCCATAGAACGTAAGGAAGAGGCTCTCCCCGGCACCGAAGCAGGGATCAGAGCCAACGGAGGAGTAGTCCAGGCACAGAGGATGGGATCCAAAAGAGCGAGATCTCGACCCTCGGGTCAGACTCCCAGACCACGGCTCCGAGAGTCTCCTGGATCCGAGATCGGATCTGAGAAACTCAAGGTGACGGCCGGCATCGAGGAAACGAGAACCATCGGCGCTGACCCAACAGCTCCGAAAGGTCTCAGACCAGAGAACCCCAAAGCACCGGGTCGGATCGAGGAAGGAGCAATAGGGTGGAACATAGTTGAAGGAGGAGGACCCTCTTTAACGGGAGAGGGTCCTGGTAAGACCCCCATCTGAATCTGGTTCTGGATGAACCTCATCAGCTTGTCCATATCCAGGTCGGAGACACTCCGAGTCGAATTGGAGGAAGCGACTGACTCTGGTCTGGACC